>NC_061120.1:30616267-30651686 GCF_002878395.1 Capsicum annuum | reverse complement strand
TCATGAGCATAACTGAATAACATAACATATATGTGGGGTAATAGAATACCCAAAACAAAACTGAAGTCTAAAATATAATAGTCTGTATCTAGTTTGCATCTAGTCTGGAAGCCTCTATTGTCTGAAGAATCTGAATAAATAGATGATGGGACATATCCCCAACTAATTCCAACTAATAAGATAATCAATGAGATACTAGAAAATCATTATATCCTTGAAGGATGAGGACTCACTTCTACTCTGACTGCTGAAACTGGAATCTACTGCTGATCTGGAACTCGTGTCTCTGAACCTATGGTGTAACATAAAAAGAAAGCACTATAGTGCGAATTCATCAGTACATATGTACCAAGTATACATGTGAGGTAGGATATATGCAATGGTTCACATGCATGAATAATGCTAACTGACTGTCTAACATAAATGTGAGAATACATGCATAAATACATAACTATAACTGACAATGTGATGTCATGATTTCTGAGTCTGTATACTTAAATGTGACATGCTAGTAACTAATATAACTAATAGCATGAAAGACTATATCTAAATAATACTGATAACATGGGTGACTGTATCTGAGTATAACTAATAAAGTGGGTGACTATAGCTGATAGTCCTGAATCTGATGGAACTATCTGAGTTCTGTACTGTATCTGACAGTCCTAAAATCTGAAGAACTATCTGAGTTCTATTACTGAGATGGATTGACTCTATCAAACAGTCCTAATTCTATAACATAAAACTGTGGGAAGTAGTATCTAACCGACATGCCCCAAAGGTGCTATGATAGCTGAGCTAGGGTCCAATCTATGCCCTGATTGGAAGGGTGTCAATACCGCACCACTGGTAAGGAAAACATGTGAGTAACCCTCATATAATAGGTAACTCCAGTGAGAATGGTGGGAATCCTCACATAACAGGTTAAGCCACCTCATTTACCTTCATATAGTAGGCTATGATGTCTCAACCTATGTTGGCTACATAGTTCTAAAATGCAAGGATTACTTTGAGGAATCACACCCTCATATAACAGGTGGGTCCCCATCTTTGGGTTCACTCAGTGCTAATTCCTAATCCCATCTGAATAGATGCTAAACATGATTTACTAAACTAAACTGAGCATGGACTAAGTTACTGAATTTCTGTGGCTGACAGAATACTACTGATATCTAACAACTGACTGAGTCATAAGATTATAAAGATTTCTCCTGAGTCATAGGACTATATGAAGTCTAAGAGTTCATAGCTTGGCTGAGAGCATTATGAAAACATGACATGGCTCTAGGCACACAGCTAATATTTTGGGTACAAGTACCCCCAGGACTCGATAGAAGAAAACTGACATAGCATGATTCACTTGAAGACTTGACTAACATCATAATACATACTACATTCATAGGAGCGTTTCATAAAACATGTAATAGGAATGAACTTGTACATACATGGGGATTTCATGATATCATGCAAGTTAGACAATATTTCGTTATCTAGGCATTTAATCAAACATATGTCAGGCATGGTACATTTAAACATCATTATTCAATTCTAATTTCATCATTCAAGGTTTTAAATCTTAAGTAATTCGCGAGATCATACACCTCTCTTTCCTACTTATAATGGAAAAGGGTACAGCTGGTTGGTCCAGCCTATTCTTGAAATAAACAACTCGCACACACTCCCTTTCTAAAAAATATTCCTTCTCTACCATTTTCTTCAAAAAACTTAAGCTAATTAAACTGATGCTGGTGATCTCGAAGGGAGATATCGAAACACTCAATGCAGATAGCTCCGGTGGCCCCCGCTTCTGCCTCTATCAGGCGGCGATAGCCCCCTCGCTATTCATCACAGCTTTCTTACAGATGCTTACTACAATGTGATGTTATGTGGCCTCGTAGTTGGGGATGCGAGTAGCTGCTGTGGTTTCATAAAAAACAGAGGAAACTATCATTATTCCTAGTGTACTCAGTTCTATAAATTAACAAGTCCACATATAAACTATCAACAATCATGGAGTAGAATCCATTTTCACATTTATAAAACATGAACATGAGAAGCCAAAACATGAAAACATGTATGAAATCCATTACTTAAGTTTTAGAAAAGGATTCTTGGACTTCATGGATGAAAGAGGTCCATGAATGAACACTATGCATACCTTAGATCATGATTTCATGAAGATTGATGGTGAAACCTTCCTGAATTTGAATCCCCAATAGAAACCCTAGTTTGTTCTTGAGATAAACTTGAGAGAAACTAATATTTTTTGGGTGAAAAGTGGATGAATCACATGTTAAAAGAATTATATAGGGGTAGGAAGTTGACCCTTTTAACCCTGGAAAATTCATTAAATTTTCAGTAAAATTTCCCGAGTTGGGCCCTTGGTGTTATGTGGCGCTATCGCGCCGTGTCACTAGAAATTGACAATTAAGAAACTGCATGGTGGTGCGATGCGGAGCTGTTATGTTGCCACCTTGTCTAAGACTTGAAAGTTTGGCACAATGTTCCAGTATCATGGAGAAATACTGGAAATTGACAATTGCCATTTGAGCTATCTCCGTGATGCGCTGAAGGCTCAGGTCAAACACTGTCTAACTAAAAAGGCTCTAACTCTTCACCCAGGTGTCGGATTTGGGTGAATTATATATCGATGAAAATCTTATTCAATTTCCCACGTGATAGGTATAAAAAATATAGAAATAACACATGTATAATAATGAATTATTATTTCAAAGTAAGTCCTAAAATCCTTGAGATGATTTTACAACTAAGAAAAAGCACAGGTATTACAAACCCGTACCACTTGTTCTCTAAATGAACAAGTATTTCACATTAAATTTAGGGATACCTTTACTTTACTAGACTGATCTATATCTGCACAAAATAACAAGTAAGTCATTACCCCAACCAACCTTATGGTGAGCACGACAGAAGCCAAAATCTGAGATTTAACTCAGATGAATCCTCCAACATTCTTTGGATCTAAGTTTAAGGAGGATCCATATGAGTTTTTGAATAGTGTGCAGAAGGTGACTGACATCATGGATGTCACTTCTAGTGAAAATGCTATCTTAGTTGCTTACGAGTTGCATAGGGTAGCTCATACTTAGCTTAAGAAATAGAAAGAGGATAGAGGTACTGATGCAGGACTTGTAGAGTGGGATGAGTTTGTTACTGGTTTCTTGAGTATGTTCTTTCCATTTGAATTGAGAGTGACCAAGGTGCAGGACTTTAAAAATCTGAAGTAGAGTAACACAAGTGTGAAAGAGTATTCAGTCCAGTTTACCCAGTTAGTGAGATATGCTCTAATTATGGTGGCTGATTCCAGGTCCCAAATGAGTAAGTTTGTGTATGGTATGTCAGAGATATAGCCAAGGATTATTGGACCTCTATGTTGATTATGAAGATGGACTTTTCTAGATTGATGGTCCATGCTCAATAGATTGAGAATGAGAAGCTCAAGAAAAGTGAAAGAGAATAAGAGGGCCAGAACTGGTACTTTAACTTTTCTCAACAAAGGGCTGATGGAGCGAATCATTTTCAGCTTTTCCAAAAATTATTAGCCCCCACCCCATTTTATGCCAGTGCTCCAATACCTATGTTCAGACAAGACCATCTGGATAGAGCACCAGGTTTTAAGTCCCAAGGTAATGTTAATAGTGGCCGAACTAACTTAGTTTATACGAGATATGGTAAGAACTACAAGGGTGAGTGTATGGATGGCAGTGACACATGTTTTGGGTATTTAAAGTAAGGCCATAATATCAGTGATTTATTGGTGGTTGCCCAGAGGTGTAAGGATTTTAATCAATAGGGTCAGACTAATTTCTCTTCAGCTCCAACTAGTCGCCAGACTTAGTAGGGTACCACCTCAAGTGCCACTAGTGGGCAGTGTAAGAATCAACTATTTGCCCTTCATACTTGATAGGATCAAGAAGTTTCTCCTAATATGGTTACTGGTATGTTACAAGTCTTTCACCTTCTTGTTTATGCATTATTAAACCCTAGAGCTTCACTTTCCTTCATGACTCCTTATGTAGTAGTAGAATTTGGCGTCAGTCTCAAAATATTAGCAAAACCATTCTCGATGTATGCTTTAGTAGGTAGTTCTATTATAGCCAATGGGTATACAAAAATTTTCTAGTTATAGTATCCCAAAAAGTCACCTTAGTCAATCTCATAGAATTAGAGATGACCGATTTTGATATCATTCTTGGCATAGATTTGCTCCACTCTTGCTATGACTAAGCTGATTATAGAAATAAAGTTGTCCAATTCTAGTTTCCTAATAAGCCAATTATAGAATGGAGGGGCAGTACCTCAACGCCTATAGGTTGATTCATCTCTTAACTTAAGGCAAGGAAAATGATCTGTAAGTGTTGTATCTATTATCTTGTTTGAGTTAAGGACTCAAGTTCCAAAACACAGGCTCTTGAATCTATTCCAGTAGTAAATAAGTTTCAAGAAGTGTTCCTTAAATATCTTCCCAGAGTTTCTCCCGAGAGGGAAATCAACTTCAGATTAGATCTTCTTTCATATACATAGCCTATTTTAATTACACCATACAGAATAACTCCAACTGAGCATAAGGAGTTGAATGAACAATTGAAAGTTATTTTAGATAAGGGATTTATCAGGAATAATGTTTCCCCTTGGGGTTCTCCTATTCTCTTCGTGCATAAGAAAGATGGTTCTCTCAGAATGTGCATCGACTACCTTCAGTTGAACAATGGTACAATCAAGAATAAGTATACTCTCTCAATAATTGATGACTTTTTCAACCAAGTTCAGGGAGATAATTATTTCTCTAAGATAAACCTCAAATCTGGCTACTATTATTTTAGATTTAGAAAATGTGACATTTCAAAGAAAACCTTCAAAACTCGATATGGTCACTTTGAATTTGTAGTTATGTCTTTTGGACTAATTAATGCTCCTGTATCTTTCATGGACTTGATGAAAAGATTGTTCAAGTAGTACTTGGACATATTCATGATAGTCATGAAATATGATATCCGCATCTATTCCCGTAGTGATGTTGAGCATGTAGACCATTTGATGATTGTTGTGCAGACCCTTAAGAATCAATAACTATTCAATAAGTTCAATAAATGTGAATTCTAGTTGAAATTAGCAGCTTTTCTTTATCACATTATTTTTGTTGAAGGCATTTGAGTTGATCCTCAAAAGATTGATGAAGTAAGGAATTAGCCGACCCATCTCTTTATAAGATATTAAATGTTTCTTGGGATTAGAAGGTTACTATATATAAATTGTTAAGGGATTTTATTCTTTTTCCTCTTTCATGTCTAGACAGACTTAGAAGAAAGTCAAATTTCAGCAGTCAAATTTCTGCAAGAAAAGTCTTTAGGAATTGAAGACTCGACTCACTTCTTCCCCAGTATTGACTCTACCAAAGGGTTTAGATGGTTTAGTAGTTTATTGAGATGTTTCAAGAGTTGGTCTAGGTTTTATTTTGATGCAGCGAGGCAATGTGATAGACTATGCCTTTAGACAACTTAATCCCCATAAAAAGAATTATCCAACTCATGATCTTGAGTTGGCAATAGTTGTTTTTGCCTTACAGATTAGGAGGCATTATCTATATGGGGTTCATGTTGAAGTTTTCACTGCTCACAAGAGTTTACAATATTTATTTACGTAGAAGGATTTAAATCTTTTCCAGAGAAAGTAGCTTGAATTTAAGAAAGGCCATGGTATGAGTGTGTTGTATATAAACATAACGGTTGTCTAACGAGATACTATGCAGAATAAGGTTGTCAGGTGGGTCACATATTGCGCATTTACCGCTTTCGAATTTTTAAAATTGGATTTATACTTTATCGACTTATTTCATATCATGGTTCAGGCGTTAAAAATCAGTGAGGTTTACTCTTCCTTTTCGATGCCCGTGGAACTACTGTCAATGGTTTACTCAATTACTTATTGGGAATGTTAAAAAAAAAGATTACTACGTGATTTTTTGAATATGCCTATATCTATCGCTTTTCCTTCATTGATTTGATTCTTTCAATAGATACCGAGATTCATATTGGAAATAAAAAATATAGTAATTCAAACTATAAGACATAAGAGTAATTCAGATTGATCAGAACAAATAGATATAGCAAATAAATGGAATTGGATGCTATGTCACTCCCATATATGGAATTGATATTCACATATATCAAGATAATATTGTGGATTGATCTATAGATCCATATCAAATGCAGCCTCTATCTTTATTTTAGTCCAGGGAGCAGCTACAATCTAACTAATAAATAGTATGGTAGAAAGAAATAGATGAATCTTTCTACCATACTATCTATCTATTAGAATACTGCCGATTCTAGTCCACTCATTTCATTTAAGACATGAAATTGGAATCTTTTTCATTTTATTTCGGTAATTTTGGCTAAGAACTCAGAAGTCAAGTTTCATTCAAATTAGTTAATAATTAATCGTTTTGACTGACTGTTTTTACGTAAATGATAAGTAGAAAAGCGGTAGGAACTAGAATAAATAGTGCAGTAGCAATAAATGCAAGAATATTTACTTCCATAATCTCATCGGTTTTTTACTTCGCAATAACTCGGGATTTAATCCCATAGAGATGATAAATCTTTGGCCTGTAAATTCAATGAATGAATATTACCTCTCGATGATCTTGAATCGGATCAATATCATGAATAACAATATCTGAACTATCAAATCAATTCGTCGTCGAGAATTGAATAGTATAACATAGGAAGTTCTTTTATCCATACCGCCCCAAACTGGGATTCCTGACCCAATCCAACCAAAATTCCTTTATTTATCATTTTTTATCATCTGTTCTTTTTTTCTCTCTAATCTATCTAGTTCCTTCTTGTACAATCATCTGATGAAGTCTCATCAAACAGCTCTTCCGCTTCAAGTGGTCACATAGTTACAAACCCAAACAAACAATAAAAGCTAAATGGAAAAAGAAAGGAGTTTAGAACGAAACTATTTTTGACTTGGAAGACAAAGAAGTGTGATAAAGATGCGACCGTATAAAATGAATATTCATCAAATTTACTATTTTTCAATTTGTTCTTTCGTCGATGGGGCCTTAAAACAAAATGAAAAATCAGAAAAATGATTCATTCCCCTTTCTAAGAGGAGTAGGATCTTTGGTTGATCTGTCCTTCCCCCTCCTTTCTTCGTAGATTATTAGCCCCGGGACACCTATACCAAAAGCTCAGTGTGCAATTTGCATGAAATCTATTTTTCAACTTCAAACTAGTAAGTGAGGTTCCATAAATCCGTATCCAGAAAAATAAATTGTTTTTTTTTTGTTTTTTCTGGAAAGTATTTTCTTATATTCAATTTTGTATTGGACAAGAAAAGAATTCCCTTTGTGTATGCGTGCCTCAAAAAGGTATAGTACCCGATTCCATTACATGCATCGGGGTCAATCGAAAAAGCCAGCATTTCTTGGAATACTGACTATAATGCTACCAATAATTGTACTAATCCAACCGCATATTACCCAAAGGAAAGAAAAAAGAAATAAGGATTTCCCCTTTGCTTTGACAATGAAATTCTGCCCCCCGTCCCCTTCATAAAAAGGGAGAGATTTATATTGGATCCGTCGGGACTGACGGGGCTCGAACCCGCAGCTTCCGCCTTGACAGGGCGGTGCTCTGACCAATTGAACTACAATCCCAGAGAAATACGGGATCTAGCAGAAAATTTGATTCTTTTTTATCTCCGGATCGGGTATTTCTGAAGTACAAAGGGGTTATATCATCTCATGGTGGATTGTCGAATTATTGGGCCGAGCTGGATTTGAACCAGCGTAGACATATTGCCAACGAATTTACAGTCCGTCCCCATTAACCGCTCGGGCATCGACCCAGGAAGAATCAATTTTAGACTTATTGGTAATCCAAGATCAACTTCCTTTCGTAGTACCCTACCCCCAGGGGAATTCGAATCCCCGCTGCCTCCTTGAAAGAGAGATGTCCTAAACCACTAGACGATGGGAGCCCGCTTGACCAACGGCCATCATACTATGATCATAGTATGATCAATTTTTTGAAATTGTCAATATAATCGAATGATTCTATCCGAGGGATCTTTCCCTCTTTCAGAATTGCATAGAATTATTTTTTATTCTGATGAATTATTCATTCTAATCGCCATTAGAAATCTAAAATCTAGTAGTAGTATTTTTTTTATTTTTGAATTATTTCAATTGAATTTATTTCGATTATTTTAGTATTTAGAATTTTATTTCGATTTCTTTCACTTTCATTTGATTCATTGTTAAGACGAGATATCCTTATCTCCCTCCCACCAAGACAGGAAATTAACAAATGAGAAATCTAGTAAGATCAAGCAGAAAATTGTTTTTTATCCAAGAATTTAGTTCAAGAGACAAGTAGAATCTCTTCATTCCATGATTCGATGAAATATCTTGAATTTTATGTTGAATTGCTAGGTGTATGTACATGTATCAATCAAGTGAATTTTGTTCTGGTGGGATCAATTCAATAAAAGAAAAAAAGCAATTCGAGTCGGTCTTGAAACACTTCATTGCATTTTCTCCTAGACTTCCTAGGTAAATCCATGAGCCACTAGACACTATGTATCTACTGCACGTATTTAATGCATATATACTTATGTTTATAATATATGTACATATAGATATTTTATCCACATAGTGAATAATTCCGGAATTAAATAAAAAAGGCCCTTTTAACTCAGTGGTAGAGTAACGCCATGGTAAGGCGTAAGTCATCGGTTCAAATCCGATAAGGGGCTTTGTAAAACTCCAATCTAGTATTCATATTTAAGGGGAGAATTGTATTTTGATTTGTAATAAAAAAAGTAACTAACTGGATAATACATTATCATTATACTTAGTTATAAAGTTGAACATTTGTTTAGTCAATTTTCATTATTATGAATTTCTGAATAATGAAAAGTCACTTCTTGAATCACCCACCGAATATTCCTATTTTCTATTATACCAACCAAATCCATTTGAAAGGTTAGAAATCAACAAAAGAAAAAGGAAGTGGACCTGACCTATTGAATCATGACTATATTCGCTATTCTGATATTAAAATTCGATAGAGATGAAATTGGAGCAGTTGATTTTTTTTTTATTTCATTTTTTTGTTTTGGACTGCACAAGAATTTGTCGATATTTCCGATTAAATCTTCTTGTTACTAGATTTTCTATAGGAAAAATTATAGGAATAAATTGTTATTCCTTTCCTCTACAGATAAACCTTTCTTCCAAGTCACACCATAAGAGCCATTTATTATCTTTCTTTGATTCTAGATCAAAGATTAATTTCTATCTAGATTATATATCTATATTAAGTAGATTGTAGATTTCGATGTATATCTATCAGATCGTGGCTTCATGTAACAAATATTTCAATATCGTTGCATCCGGTATTTTTGTTTTGTTCCAACAGTGTGATGAAGAATAGATCCGAGAAAGAGACTTTCATTTCCAGTCTCCTAGTTATTTTATTTATTTTATTGAATTTTAGATTTGCTAAAGGGAAAAATAGTAGATTATCTTTTTTTCTAACAGACAAAAGAATCTAAAAATAAATATTTGCTCGAACTTTCTTTTTTCTTTCGATCCGTGGAAAGATATACTCTGGGGTTTTAGATTTATTTATATGAAGTATGAAGGAAAGGGACCGTTTGGTCCTTGAAGAGTTCTTTCAAAACAAGGGATTGATTGAATTGTCTTAATAAGATAATTCATGGTTCATATGCTTAGTCAGAAGGAATAATCCAATGGAGTTCATGGATTTACCTAGGTCAGTTTATGGGCTAATCAATAAGGGATTTTTATCTTCGAAACCCATTGGAAAGGGCAGTGCAAGAGAAATCATACAAAAATGATCGAATCTTCGGACGCCCCGAAAAAGATATGAGGTGCTCGGAAATGGTCGAAGTAGTTGAATAGGAGGATCGCTATGACTATAGCCATTGGTAAGTTTACCAAAGACGAAAGTGATTTATTTGATATTATGGATGACTGGTTACGGAGGGACCATTTCGTTTTTGTAAGCTGGTCCGGTCTATTGCTCTTTCCTTGTGCCTATTTCGCTTTAGGGGGTTGGTTCACAGGTACAACCTTTGTAACTTCATGGTATACCCATGGATTGGCCAGTTCTTATTTGGAAGGCTGCAATTTCTTAACTGCCGCGGTTTCTACTCCTGCTAATAGTTTAGCACATTCGTTGTTGTTACTATGGGGTCCTGAAGCACAAGGAGATTTTACTCGTTGGTGTCAATTGGGGGGTCTGTGGACTTTTGTTGCTCTCCATGGAGCTTTTGGCCTAATAGGTTTCATGTTACGTCAATTCGAGCTTGGTATGGACATGTTATGGCTGATGCCCTCAGTAGGTTATCTATCAAAATTATGTCCCATATCAAGGATGATAAGAAATAGGTAGATCGCGAGGTACATCGTCCTGCTAGATTGGGTGTTAGATTGGTTGATTCGGCCAAAGGTAGTATATAGATTTTGAATGGCTTGGAATCTTATTTGGTTTATAAGGTAAAATAAAAGCAAGACAGATATCCTACCTTGGTTAAATTGAAGGTTACAATTTAAGATTAGAAGGTTGAGGTTTCTCCCAATGAAAGATGGTGTGCTCTGTTGTTAGGGTGAATTATGTGTTTCGAAAGTGGATGGTTTGAGGTAGCAAATATTGGAAGAAGTGAATTGTTCACGATATTTTATTCATCCAGGAGACACTTAGATGTATCATGATTTGCGTGAGGTCTACTGGTGAAATGGTATGAAAAAATATATAGCAGAATTTGTGGCTAAGTGTTTGAATTATTAATAGGTTAAGGTTGAGCAGCAAATACCTAGTGGTACACTTCAAGAGTTCAAAATTCCCACTTTGAAGTGGGAAGTGGTAAATATGGATTTTGTTATAGGGTTACCTCGTACACATCATCATCATGATTTGATTTGGGTCATTGAGGAAAGAATGACCAAGCTAGCCCCTTTTTTGTCAGTTCATACTTCATATTCAGCCAAGGATTACGTTAGTCACTATCTTAGGGAGTTGGTAATGTTGCGTAGGGTTTCATTAACCATCATTTATATAGAGGTACTTTGTTTACCTCTCATTTTTGGAAGGCTTTTCAGAAGGGTGTCGGTACCCAAGTTTATCTTGGTATGACTTTTCACCCATAGAAAGATGGTTAGGCAGAGAAGACCATTTAGACCTTAGAAGACATTTTGAGGGCTTGTGTTATCAATTTCAAGGGTATTTGTCATGATCATTTACCTTTGATTGAGTTTGCCTACAATAATAGTTATTACTCTAGTATCCAAATGCATCTATTTAAAGCTCTCTATAGTAGGAGGTGTAGATCTCCTATTTGTTTTTTTTAAGTTGGTGAGTCTGCTTTTATATGGCCATATTCAGTACATGAGGTAATTGATAAAGTTCTATTGATTTAGGAATGGCTGAAGACAACCCAAAGTCATATGAAATCCTATATAGATGTGAGGAGAAGAGAGCTTGAATTTGATGTTGGAAATTTTATGTATCTAAACATTTCACCCATGAAAGATGTGAAGAGGTTTTGTAAGAAGGCAAAGCTCAGTCCATGATATGGTGTCCTGTACAAAATTTTGATTGGTTTTGCTAAGGTATCTTATGAGTTAATGTTTTCTACAGAGTTATCAATATTGCATCAAGTGTTTTATATCTCTCTGCAAAGGAAAAGCATTGGTGATCCATCTTCTATCTTCCCTTTATAAAGTGTGGGTATGGAAGATAGCCCCTCCTATGAGGAAGTCCTAGTTGAAATCCTTAACTGTCAGATTCGTAGGTTGAAGAATAAAGAAATTTCCTTGGTTAAGGTTATATGGACAAATCAATTTTTTTAGGGAGCTACTTCGGAAATAAAAATTGATATGTTAGCCAAGTATCCCTATCTCTTGTCTACGAATTTAGATTCATCTTGAGGTAATGGTTCTTTAGCTTGATCCTCTCATTTTCTATCATATCTCTCTAACCATCCTTATGTCATAATATGCATTCATGAATTTAGTTCAGCCTATACATGATGTTTTTAGATTCAGATATTTAATCAAGATTCAACCCATAAGTATTCAGTGCAAGATCCCAGTCTTCCTAGTACCCCAACTCAGCTAGTTTCATTTGAGAATGAATGATCCCAAGGGGGAACTATTGTAATATCCAAATATTAAAATTCTAGACATATTAAAAGATAGCCCATGGGGTTAGCTTTCCAATGCTTCAAGTCTCTCCTTAATCTAACGTCAACACAAAAGTTATGGAAAATTTCCATAAAGGCCTAGCATAGACAGCCGTGAGTATGACTCAGGTCAAAAGTCATCACCTATCGTGATGAGTAGTCACGAGTGAATTGTAGTTTCTTCAGTAAAGGACCATCAGTTGTAGCTAGTGCCCGCGACTCCTTCTTACGTTTGTAATCAATGTCTACAAGTCATATAGTGGGACTCGTAGTCACGAATAGTGTGCTACCCAAGAACACTTCCAGTTTTTACGAGTCAAGCATGTGACTTGTAGTAAGGAGTTAGAGTCATATAATGTACTCATAGGCTAACCAGTACAAAATCAATGAACTAAGCTTCAGAAAATAATTCCACCCAATGACTCATAGTTAGTCCGAACGAATCATGAGGTATTGAATTATAGCCAAGAAAGTAAAGGTCCCAAACTCAGAATCACATCCAATAACTCAGACTACAACTCATAACCCGTCATGAAGAGTTGTAGGACGAATCATAATGGCTGGGAGCCCAAATTTCCTGTGTGTTATTCTAGGATTTTTTAGCCTTTTCCCACTCCTTTTAAAGGCTAACCCACATTATTTAGGCATCCCATAGGGTGGTATAAAAGACCCAAAAAACCCCAATTCCATCATTAATCACAATTTAACTTAGATTAAGCAAAGAGGAGTGGTTTCCTTCTTCCTCAATAACAAATTAGGGTTTCTCAAGAACAAGATCAATTGTAAGGATTTCACCAAATCTTTTACTTCAGGTATGTGGGTAATTCATTCGCGGGTCTCTTCCACCCCTTTAGTCCTAAGAACTCTCAAATCTTTCAAGTGTAAAACTCTTCTCTCTTTTATAGGGTTCCAAGTTAACCATGAATCTCATCTCAATTGTCTTGATTTTGAGCCATGAAAATATATTCCCTCACAATAATTGTGTTTTCTTATGTTTGATAATGCAAATGTCTACATCTTGATTAGTTATAGAAATTTTGAGTGTTATACATAATTTTTTCCATAACATGGATTATTTAATATTTTCCAAGATCATTTTACATTAGAAAGTGTTGATGGATTATGAACACCCAATACCAAGATATTCATGCATGTTTTAGATTTTCAAGATACACGACATTCAAATTATTATTTCATCATTATTTTTAGATTATGATATTCATATTGAGAATTCATCAGTTGTGAATCATGTTAAATTTACACAGTATCAATGTCAGTTAGTTGAGAGTAAGACTTACCACCGAACGAACCTAGGGATTATAGCTCACCCACCAGTTGAGGACTGAGACATGTAGAAGTTACTGAGTTCAAGAATTACGTTACCACCATAGGTTATGAGAGGTCACCTTCTAAATAAGGACTAGAACTCTCTTATGGGTCAATCACCAGTAAAGAACTGACACCCTAGTCCTTTGGGACACCAGTTTAGTGGATCCACACAGTTAGTATCGGTACTCGAGGCAAGGTATTGACACCCTTCCAACTGGAGTTACAAGTTGGACATTGATTAGCTCAGATTGGGGCATGTTGATTAAATTTTAGCTTCCACTATTTCAGTTCAACATTTATATTATGATAACTCAGCTTTACAAGACCAAGTTTTCATACATCTGTTATTCATATATTTTTGTACATATTTATACTTGGTCTTGCACTTGTTTTACATTTCCATGCATTCATGTTCAATACCAATGTGTATTTTAGTAAGTCCCTATCTTACATACCGATAAATTAAAAGTACCGCATACTCTATTTTTCACCATGTTGTCTTATAACATAGGTTCGGACACTCAGTTCCCTGATTATACTTAGACAGTTCGTGTGCCACTAAGCTATAAAATAGCTGAGTCCTCATCAATCGAGTACTAATTATATCAGTTATCACACTTTCCATTATTCCAGTTCATGTTTATTTCCATGGTAAGAGTTAGTTGGGGACCTATCCTAAGAAATAAATATGCTTAGAGGTTTTTAGAAAGTTATATAGTTAGTTATGTATTTAGTGATGTGTTTCTGACTCCTTTGATATTTGAATTGACTATTTAAACATTTATTAAAGGAATTCTATTTAGTATTTTTATTTTCTCCCTTCAATAGTTAGAGCTTGTGCCAGATCATGGTTAGTTTGGGGTTGCGTGTGACCTTAAACACCATGTTATGACTATGGAAAATCTCAGGTCGTGACAACAGGTGTAGGTTTTATCATATTTTTAGTAATTTTAGAATTTGATTTACCTATGTATTAAAGTACGAGGGTAAGGTGATTGCTCATGCTTCCCATTAGTTGAATTATTATAAGAAAATTACCCTACCCATGATTTGGAGTTGATCGTGGTAGGTTTTTTGTTGTAGTTGTGGAAAAATTTCATTGTGAGATTTTTGATCATTAGCATCCAATGTTTCTTAACGTGGGGAGATCTTATATAAGACAACAATGGCGGCTTAAGTTTTGTAAGCATTATGATCTAACTATTCCTTATGATTTGGGTAAGTCCAATGTGGTTGCGAGTTCCATGAGCTAGAAGATGGCATGCATGGGATTTTTGCTCATCTTTAAACCCCATAGCGACCTTTGGCGATATAGGTTTAGTCTTTATCAAAACAGTTGGTTGGGATTAATATTTTGACACCCAAGAATATGTTGGCCTTTGTTAAGGCTAAGTCTTTCTTGATGGATCATATTTAAGCTCATTAGTTTGATGATAATAGATTAAGGGTGATTTATGATATAGTATTGAGTAGCAAGGCCAATGTGACACTCTTGATTTCAATAGTATTTTGAGGATTAGCGTCCAAGTTTATATGTCAAGGGTTGGTTGATGGATTAGTTTTATTTTAAAGGAGGCTCATTGTTCTAGATATTACGTTCACCCAAATGCATCCAAAATTTATCATGGCCTAAAGTAGCATTATTGCTAAGCTAGTACAAGAAGGATATTGAGATGTTTATGGCTAATTTCTTAAATTTTGACCAAGTGAAATATGAGCATCAATGATCGAGTGGTACTTTACTAAGGATGCCTATTCCCACATAGAAGTTAGAGTGGATCACCATGGATTTTATTGTTTTCCTACCCTTGACCTTCAAAAAGTTTGACACTATTTGGGTAATTATGGATAGGTTAACCATATTAGGATATTTTGTTATTGAGAGAGCGAATCATAATGTGAAGATGTTGGACATGATATACATTAGGAAGATTATTCAAATTTATGGGGTACTGATATCCATTATATCATATTGAGGTACTTAGTTTACCTCGTGTATTTGAAGTACTATATAGAGCAAATTAGGCACTCAGATTGATTTGAGAACAACTTGTCATCCTCAGATAAATGGTCAATTTGAGTGGACTATTTTGATGCTAGAGGAGATACATCAGCCATGTGTGATGGATTTTGGTGGTCATTGGGACGAAATTCTTACCCTTAGAAGAATTTACCTATAAATATAGTTACCATTCAAGTAATCAGATAGTGCATTTTGAGTCTTTATATGGGTGGAGGTTAGATCTCCCTAGGATAGTTCAACTATTTTGAGGTGATACCTTAAAGAAAAGATTTACTGAGGGATTTAATGGATTGTGTGAGACTCGTTCAATAGAGACCTAAAAGTAGGTAGAAGGATTATGTAGACTAGTGATCCCATGATGTTGTTTTCATGATTTGAGATTGAGTTTTGTTAAAGGTTTGACGTATGAAGGGTGTGATAAGGTTTATAAAAAAGGGAGGCTTAGTCTGAGGTTTATTGGCCCTTTCAAGATCCTTGAGAAGTATGGTGATATGGAGTACAAGATATATTTTTCTCCACATTGATCAGTTGCTCATCCTATATGCCACATTTTCATGATTGAAAAGATATCATCTAATGACACATAATTGATTTGATGTGGTTCTATTGTATTAGACCATGATTTATCCTTTGATGAGGAGCCCATTAATATCCTAGATAGGAAGACTTGGAAGTTGTGATCAAAGCTATTAATTTAGTAAATTTTTAGTGGAAAACCCCCCCTATGAAAGAGGCTGTATAGGAGGTCGAGTTTGGTATGTGGTGCAGATACACTTCGCTCTTTATAATTTTATGCATTTTATTTACTTTTATTTCAAGGATGAACTAGTGTTTTGGTGGTAGATAATGTAACAACCATGGAAGTGATTCTTCCATTTTTATGTGTTTTAATGATTTTGTTCTTCCATATAGTTGTTACATTTTATCTATAAGTTGTATAGATGGTTGGAACAATCCCCAATGCATTCAATAGTCATTTAGGAGAGTATGAGACCATTTGAGGTTGTAAAAGCCATTAGTTTGACTTTGATCAACATATTGAGTTTCACCTATCATGTAGAGATTCAGATTATCCCATTATATCTGAAATATTGATTATGAATTAGTAGCGGGTTGATTTGGACAAGATTTGCATTTCAAACCTTTGTTACAAAACTAGTGAAATAATCCTTAAAGGGATCCCGATGGCTAATTTATTGTAAATGACCTATTTTTAAAAATATGATATTGCCATTGAGTTTGAAATGTCAAAAATTTCCTCATAGCATAATGGTTTATTTTCCAAACAAATCTCGAGGGTTTGATTGGAGGATTTGAAGTCATACGATTTCAGTTGGTGCATATCTGATATCTTCTTCATGGAACCTTCATGAATGTGAACCATGGGCGGCGAATGTGGAGAAGGAAAATCTGCTTCATAAAGATCCTGAGGTGGTGGATGCAATCATAAAGGCTTATCGGGACCATATTGAGTTTTTCTCTTCATCATAAATATGATCGAACCATCACAAACGTAATAGGTCTAGGTCATTAGCCTTCACAAAAGCAAGGGGCTGACTGCGATCCTAAAGGACTTTAAGTTGGCTTGGTCTCTGTTGACCCTATGAATGCAAAGGGTTGACCACATTTACGAGGAACTATTTAAAGAATAGTATAAATTCTCTATTTCTGTTGTTTTCAACATTTTTGGACTAAAGAGCTTCAGAAAAGGGCAATTTCTAGGGTTTTCTTCACCATTTGAGATTTGATAAGCTCCAATCTTTTATTCCCATATATTCCCATTGATTATATCATCAAAATCACTTTCTAATCTTGTTTTCAAACTAGAATTTAGGGATTTTTTGGAAAACTCTTAAAATTATTTTTTTAATCAATTTGAACACCGATTTCAATTCAGTTTTTCTTGAATTTTCAAATATAGACTCCTTTGACTTTGGAAACATATTTAAAAAAAATGGTTCTACCATTTTCATTTTTGAATCCCTTTTAGAACAAATTTCAGATCGATCCAAATATAACTAATATTTGTATCATAAGCTTATTTTTTATGCGTAGATTATGTTCTTGATAGTTTTAGATCATACCAAGGCTGTTCATGAAGGAAAGACTCTGTGTTGAAGTCATAGGCTTGAATTTTTCGCATTTTTAGGTAGGTTATTGTTGAAACACTTGGGATTTGTTCCACACAGCAAAGGACCAAGTCCCTCAATGTCAATCACACGCAAAATACAACAAAAAACCATAAAATAGGAAATAGTGCAAGAAGAGCAAAGACACAAGAATTTTTACGTGGAAACCAAGGAAGGGCAAAACCACGGCTTGCCCTTACAAGCACCTCCAAATCCATTGTATTCAAAATCTTGATTACAATATTCACTAAACCTGGTTACTCATTGTCATTTTCCAAAAAAAAAACAATTCTTCCCCCACTCTACATGCACCTTCATTTAGTGCATTTTCACACTTCACATTCTTTTCATTTTCATACTTCCCCCTATCTATATAACTTCCTTCAAGTTTGCAACTCGATTCACCTGGTGCCTAGTCCCAATTACATGAATTTAGTATTCCCCCTTTTGTCATCACTGAGAAGGATTAATAGTAAACCAAGAGTAAAGATAAGTACATATGAGTTAACTAATGGCCATTGGGCAATACTAACATGTATGTAGAACAATTTTACAGTAAAAGAGACAAATAAAGTACACAAAACAAGATTCATTCATTTATACAAGTCAATACTAATATAGTAAGCTAAAATAATCATCAAAAAAATAACTATCTTTAAAATCCATTATAAGAATTAGGATATGGAACTGACACAAGGTTGATGAGGGAATCAGGACAACAGAATTCAAATAAAGAGAGGCTTACGGGAAAGGGATTTAATTATGAACTCGATTTTTTCACTTTCTACATTATAGGCATCCAATAACTATTTGGTGAGAACTTCACTACAATATTAAGTCCTCAAATTTCACCCATCAATTCTACCACTTTTATAATTTCTTTTGCTTCTCTTGGGACTACTGTTTATTTTCCAACCACAGTTGTGGTAACGCCTTGAAACTCTATCCCAAGAAGTCACACAGTGCTTAGGACCACAAGTAATCCCAAGCTAACCCTTCTACTGGCATAACTCATAAGCAACTAAATAATATGTATCTAATGACTGAGTTTATAGTGTGAAAACATAAAAATGGTGGAATCTGGGAGAAATAAAATACTAATACAACTTTTATATTCTGATAAAGTCTGACAGAGGGACTAAAAATATATAACTAATTCTAATTGACATTAGTGAAGCCTATACTATACTGACTATAGATATATGGGACATGACCCCTAACTATCCTAATTCAATACGACTAAATAAATAAAATCAAATACTGCTCAAACTAAATGACTTACTCGAGCCATTAAATCAAGATGACTTATCACCTGCTGACTGGAAGTTGTAATTTTTCTGAATATTGTATGCATGCTACAATTGAACTAATACCTATATTATGAGATAATGCAGCACATAGACATATATGTGCATTGGTATTTTGAGGATGTACTGAGTATATGGGGGCGCATACAATAAGTAAACAATATCATCACAGTTTATAAAATCATGCATGCTAAATGTAAATGACTCACACAGGCTTGAGTAATTCAAAATTTAAAGATCATAAATCACAAATGATAAAACATATAACATAAATCTGGTGAGCCATTACACTTAGTTTTGAGATATGTAAAATACTTTATCTTAAAGCTTAAGAATCTTAAAACCTTAACGTCTAAAACATATGCTTTTATCTTAAAGCTTTAAATCAATAGACTGTTGAAGAGTAGGGGATTTCTTTTTGAGAGGTTCTTCTAACTGACATACAACATGTAATCATCCATGGAGTCCCATGTCTGTCCCCCATTAGGTAAGGCTACTGTACCCTTGTCATCGGAATAGAACTTCTATCTTCGTAATCATAATCTAAGTCATCCACGTAGAAGTGGGAATAAATCTGAATCCTATGTTGGCATGTAGTTCTTGGGTATGAAATCATAGTAACCTACCCATCTCGGTTCTAAATACTACTCTCATTGTTATGCTCTAAATCTTAAGAAATCAACTTCAAAAATAGAACGAGGGTTTACAAGAAAACTAATTATGCTTTTCACTTTTTAAATCTCAAGTTATTTGAACAAAATGGATTCTTTATCTTAGATTAGGACCAAAAAGGTCAAATATTTATTAAAATCTGTGAGTAATCTTATCTGAGGGTGCTCATGGCACAAATAATCTTGAAATAACAATTTTAAGTTGGGGTTTAATGACCCATGCATTAAAATCATGTTAAAACATCTAAAAATTCTTGCTTGATAATGTAAACACTTATAATTCATTATAAAGTATGGAAATACTACAGAATGCATAGAACTATCAATATAATTATGTCATTCAACTTCTAAATCAATGGAAATATCATAATCTTGAAACTAATGATAATAGGTATAAACTCTAACTTAAATTTCATGGGAAATCTCATAAATTGCAATGAATTAGTAATTAAAGCAAAGTTTTGGACACAAGGATGAAAGAATTATCCTTGTTCAAACTACACATACCTTAATTTGATGATCTATATACTAGAACTTGAATCTTAGATCTCTATTGGTTCTTTGAATATGACTTCTTAGAGTTCTTAAATTGGAAATTCTCAATCTTGAAGAGTCTTGGAGAATTAATACAAAAATTTTGGATTTCTTGGGAGGAAGTATGAGCCATAGGGTTTTGTTTAAGAGAGAATGATGAATAAAGCATAAAGTTCTCTCAAATATGATTCATCTTTTATTTTTAGACGGATTGAGGGTGGATATTTACCAAAATACCCCCTTTAAACTTTGTAATAGAATTGGAAAACGTATATTTTTCCCGATTTGGGTGGCCACCGCAATGTGCCACTATTGGGATGGCTCACTAGAAATTGACGAATGGAAAATGGACAGGCTCTGCGATGTGGAGACTTCACGGTGACCCTTTGGAATGCCATTTTGAAACATAGCGCGATGCACCATTATCGCAGTGGACCTCTGGAAATTGACAAATGGGAAATTGACCCTCTCCGCGATGCGCTAATATCACAGAGGGCCACTGGAATTTGACAATTATGGATTTTCCCTTCTCCACGATGCGCCAAGTTCCTAGGTGGCACACTGTCAAATAAAAAATGCTCTTTCTCAATTGAGTGTCGGATTTAGGAGAATTTGGTATAGATGGAAAGATTATTCAATTTCCTACACAATAAAAAGTTGAAATCTTTAAAATACCACAAGAAATAAATAATGTTCATCTTTGAAACAAATTTTTGACATTCGAGAGACGAATATAAGCTAAGAAAAGTACGGGGTATTACAGTTGTTCTATTCTTGGGATCAGATTCCTCAGAATCTTTCCTTTTCATGAAAGCTTTATGTTTCTCGCTACTTTGAGCATGGATACCAGACTTTACTCTGAGGACCTAGTCCTCTCAGTATCATGAACTTTCTCTCTTTTCTCATCTA
Organism: Capsicum annuum; assembly: GCF_002878395.1. Taxonomy (NCBI): domain Eukaryota; kingdom Viridiplantae; phylum Streptophyta; class Magnoliopsida; order Solanales; family Solanaceae; genus Capsicum; species Capsicum annuum. The sequence goes on along the minus strand of NC_061120.1, from coordinate 30,630,541 downwards.
CAACCACAACAATTTCTGAATTTATGTTTGCCCTTTCGTTAACCTCTACAACTTTAATATTTTTCTTTTGCCTCTACTACACTAGTTTTCATGACCCTTCTTATTTTCATGGTTTAATTCTTGAAGTCTTGTTAGCCTTCATGGCATCTTTAATAATTTTCCTTTTCCCTCTACTTCCCTTTAGTTTCTTCACAGTCCATTTAAAAAGCACTTTCTCCTCATCCTCCCTATTCTTTTTAGGTGGTGGTAAGAATGTGTCTTCTCCTTTGTTTGCTTCATCAGCAACACCTCAATTTTAATCTTCTATCTTGATTGGGTGAGCACAACTTTCTCGAGTTAATTAATGTTCAATTTGGAGCTGACTTATTTAGAGGTTTTAAATTTTTTTAAAGATGACTCGATGGGTGGAAGATTAAATAGGAACAACTGGGGTTGAAGAGGAAAGTTAATTTTGCATAATAGGTTAAGTTTGTGGAAGAAGAATGAGTGATGATCTAATATGATTATTTAGTGTAGTGTTAGTTGTTAATAAAAGAGGTCACTTTTGAAATGACATGTTTGAACTTACTAGGTGTGGCCCTAAATTATGTAAAAAGGAACTAAATATTTTTGTAGAGGAGGAACTATGCAAGGCCTATTTAGACAACATTTTATGATCGTTATTAGATCATTATATATAGGCACTAACCTGAGAGATGGGACCAGGTCCATATTCATTAAGTGAATCTTCAACTTCATACTTGTCACATTTTTTCACTTCTTAAGCTATTACCATGGGTGTATACCTACAAGGGTATAGTACTGGTTTAGACCAAAATGAACCTAACTTATTAAGGATACCTTTGTTCTAATCATAGCTGATTTTGAGTGGAAATACAGATTCATATGGTAGGTCAAGTCAATTAGATCAATCAGCTTCAGTCTTTCTACCTCTACAAACCCTTTTGGTTCCACAACCTATTCTGAATGTAGGTTTGGGGACTAGGTCCATGTGAGTTTTATTATTACCTTTTATGCTTTATCTTAGTCTTGAGCTGGGATCAAGACTGATATTTTGCATTATTTCCATTCCCATCTGCATTCTCTAACCTTTTCCTCCTCATTTTCACCATCATCAATTTTTTTTAAAAAAAACACACAATTTCCTTCTTGTCATGGGGATCTTCAACTGCATTTTTCCATGGATCAGGTGTTTTGAAATAAGCTATTTCACTTAAGACACTTCCATCTTGAAGTGTCTTGAGAAAGAGAGAATACAGTCAGACTTTCAACATTGAGCTAGTTGATTATTCATTTTTAATTATCATTCTTGACTAAAATTCTCTTCCTCACACCAGAGACCATGATCACTTGTCAGATTTAGGAACTCACTTGAGTTTGAGTTCCTAGTAGAAACACAGAGGTGTAGAGGTGTGATCAAATCCTTTCTAGTGTATGTAGGTAAACAGTTACTTTTCATAATTCTTTAAGGCTTGAGATCCTCAAAATGTGCATTCCCTTATTGAATGTATCTTTAACCATTCATTCTAGATCTAATCCAGCTCTGAAAATCCTCGCTTGTGTATGCAACCACAATGAGTGCATAGAGGCTTGTGAACCTTGTTCCTAGAATTATGAGAAAACATCCCTTGGGACCCAAAAAGTTGGGTTCCTTCTTGATAACCAATACCCTTCCCATTATTAGAACCTTGATTAGTTATGTTAGAAAAAATCTGAAAAGATCCAGTCCATTGTAAGGATTTTTTTAAGTATGTCAAAGTTCACTTTCTCATCCTCCACTGTAAGCATTGAAATATTTGTAGACTTCTCAGCTTCATCTGATTTACTGAGGGAATTACCACAACCAGCTAAAGCTTGTTTAACTGTAAAATCAACTGCAGCCCGTCTTCTTGATTTTATAGGGACTTACTCCCTGTTTCTTCCTTTTTTACCTCAATTGTTGAGATGATCCTAGTACTCCACCTTGTGTATTGGACAGTCTTTGATAAAATCCTCGGGACTTCTACATTTGTGACATACCTCAACATTGTTTCCCTTATTTTTTTTTGCCCCTTCTTCTTTAAAACTGGCCACTTCTTTCATTTCTCTGACAATTTTATTTTCCAAATTAGCAACATCAGTCTCTTCTTCACTTGAGTCATGCTTTGAAAACTTTAATGACAAAGATCTTTCCTTTTTGAATTCTTTCTTCTCTAGCTCTTGTTGCTTCTTGAGCTCATAAGTCTTCATATTTCTAATCAGTTCATCCATGGCAAGGGTCTTTAGATTTCTTGCCTCAATTATAGTATCCACTTTGATCTCCCAGGACTTTGGAAGGACACCAAGAATTTTTCTCACCTGCTTATATACTAGAATCACATCTCCTAAGTAGTGAAGCTCATTAGTGATAGAAGTGAATCTTGTATGCATTTCTTAGATAGTTTCTCCTTCTTTCATGGTGAAGCTTTCACACTGAGTAGTTAGCATGTCTACTTCTGAATCCTTCACATTAGTAGTACATTCTTAATCATTCCTCAAGCAACCCCAGATTTTTTTTGCATTTTCAAAGGTAGAAATCCCGTTATACTCATCACGTCCTATACCAAAAAAAAATATTTTCTTTGCCTTATAGTTCTTTTTGATTTTCTTTCTATCTTCATCATTTAAATCCCTCCTACTTTTGACAACCACTCTTGTCATATCCCCTTATTTGACTTCTTTTACAAGAACATAAGGACCATCAAGAATGATGTTCATTGAATCTTGGTGGTCTAGTTATAGATTGGCTATCTTCTAGATTATGTGGAGCAGTCAATCTAACCAAGAAACTCTAGGTGTGAACTTTTTAGCGTGACTAGGCTCTGATATCAATTGTTGAAACCCTTGAGAGTTGCTCCACACAGTAAGGGAGAAGGTCCCTGAATGTCAATCACAAGCAAAAAATACAAAAAGAATAGGAAGTAGGAAATAGTGCAGGAAGAGTAAATACACAAGAATTTTTTTGCGAAAACCCAGGAATGGAAAAACCACGACTTTCCCTCAGAAGCACCTCCAAATCCACTCTATTAAACACTTAATTACAATTTTTACTGAACCTTACTCTAGGTTCCTTTTGCTAGTAGTAAGTAGTAACTCTACTACAAGCTCATCTTGGTAACTCAGTCAAGGACCCTCTCTATTGATTAGCTCTAATCAGTGTCAGACTCAGGAAACTCTACCTAAGACCCTCTCTTAACGAGAAAATACTAATCTTATAGCATGAGTAGTTCAGTTACAAATCACCACTCAAGAAAACTCACTTACTTTTTAAGCATACTACAAAGATAAGAACATGAGCAATGCTTGAGCAGTCTTGAAATGGAGTTTTTGCTACCTGTCTTCACTCTTTAGAATTAGTAAAAACCATTTGATAAAGAGGTGCCTTTTCCCTGTTATAGTCGAGTAATGATAAGGGCTGAAAGATCATTGAACTAGCTGTCCAATTCAGTACAAAATAGCACCTGCAGGTTTGTTATACAAGCAAAAAAAAAAAACTATAAAGGCACCACATTCCAACTGTATTGTACCTCACACATCCAGGGACCTAGTCTGTTGAAGTTTAGCTGCTCCTCATCAAAACTACATATAGCAGTTATGACATTACTTTCTTCAGACTAGGTTGGGCAGTTAACTTTCTTGTAAAAGCATGCTATGAGTTTATAAATTTTAATTTAGTGAGCAGTATTTTGAACTTTTTATTATTATAATATGCCCGTGTGAGGTCTTATTATCCTATTGTTGTTTACTACAAAGAATATAATTATTGTGATGCCCATATAGAGGTTTTATTTGATATGGTAGGCCTTATTTGTGCATTTGTTGCTATTATTATAGTTGGATTATTATTACTAAGCTTGAATATATATTATCATCCTTTTTGAATATTTTTTACATTTATCATTATTATAATGCCCGAGAGATGGAATTTTTGGAATGATATTATTGATGTCTACATGACTATCAACTTTAGTGGTGCAGAGGAGGTCTTATACCATGGAATATTATTATACTGAGGAGATTTGAGTTAGTTATACCATTTTTATGAGTTGATTCATTATCATCATATACTTTGTTATGAGCATGCATCCTATTCTTATTCATTCATTTCATGAAAATTGGTACCACTGAGAAACACTTTTTAAATCCTTGATCAGTGAACAATAGTTGGAGAGGTTAATGAGAAACACTTTATAAAACCCTTGATCTTTGAACATTAGTCGGAGAGGTGAATTGAGATGTGATAAGATATATAAAAGTGTATATAAAAAGTCATGGGACGGCTTATATTCATCTTCATTATATCATCATTGCATTACATTATTGTATTTCTCACTTATAAGTTGTTCTTATGAGGTTACTTTCATTTATTGTCTTTGTATCTTAGAAATGATAGTGGAGGTGGTGTGAGCTACCATTTGAGAACTTTTTATTTGCAAGTGACGTACTCATAGTATATTATACTTTTATTATTTTCCACTTAGCTCATTTGGCCTATGATACTTACGAAGTACAAGTGAAATGTACTCACTCCTACTATGTTCTTTCGGTGCAGATCCTAGATTGAGTACAAGCCACTATAGCTAAGTAGTATGGTGATAGTTGACTTTCGGAGTATCTAATGAGCTCCCTATTTTGATCCTTGTTCCAGCCTCCATCTATCTTTATCTTGTCTTTATTAACACTAAGAGACATACAGTTTGCATTCTCAATATTTGGACTATGTATTAAATGATCTTTCGATTTATAAAACTGTATCTTGAGTAATATATGTATTTCTGTCATTTATTTGCAGTATTTTCATGTGTGCCCTGACTTCATTCTAGAAGTCTAACATTTACTTGTTTCTTCATTATCGAGTTACTTTCTTTTATGGATTCATCGTCTTACCTACTAAGATTAAATTGAGGTAGGTTCCATTGTAACCTAATCTTTAGTGTTGTGAAAGGTTCCTTTTATCCATCCATCATTGATGTAACTCCTTGTATGAGATGATATGGCTTGGCCTGAAGGAAATTTTCTTTCACAATGAATGCATTGGTACATTAAGTTATACTTTTGTTCATTTGGTTCCAGCATTTTTGTAGCTATAATATTCATCATCGGAAGATGGGTGTACATATAAGGGAGAGAAGTTAGAAGAGGCAAAGATATTAAATTTGGGTATAACTCAATATTTATTGTGATTTTGAAAATATTAAAATATGTGTTGAGTGATTTAACAGGTACATTTATTTTATTATCCTAAAAGAAAGGAATTCTTAGGTTGATAAATAACAATTTTAATTGAGTAAATTTTAGTCTTTGTCAAGATAAATGTTATTTGGAATAATACACCCCTAAACTTAATGTATTTTACTCAAAATTTCTAAAATTATGAGTAATCTTAGTTAATCCTCTGAATTTCATTATATGATAGTTTTACCCCTACAAGACCTCATCATAAAAGAATGAGACACTCGTCTGTCACCTAAAATATTTTGTTCGCGTGACATTTTTTTTAAAATGATTTTATGACCAAAATTTTTTTTTTTTTTTCTTTTGGGGGGGGGGGGGGGGGGGGGGGGGGGTTAAATTTAAAAGAAAAATTCAATTTTTAGGAAACAAATGTTTTGCTAAAATAAAGAGATTTTGGTCAATTTTTTTCCACAATATTTTTGGCCAAAAAAAAAATACACTGTTAAAGTAGATAGTTACTACATCTATATAAGATATAATATAAATTATTGGAACTTCATTATTTTGTAGAAAAAAGTAGTCCGCGATAAATAAAGAAGGTTTAACCAAATAATTTTTAAATAGATTTAGACTGAAAAATTAAATCAAATTACTATTGCAATAAAGGTCATTGCATTCAAACAAGAAACAATAAAAAATTACATAATTGTAACTTATCATTTCGGTTAGCTTTAATTTGACTAAAACTAACGTATCACAACCGAAGTGACCGTGAGTGCCACCCACACTAACCCCTCATTGGGAGAATTATTAAACTCTATGAAAATCTAATGGATTAGCTCATATTTGCATTCTCAAAGAGTAAGGGAGCATAGAATCACTAATGATAAAGGATAAGAAATAGAGTGCTCATTGTTGGAAAGTAAAGAGGGAGCTATTATTGTGTTAACTTGTAACACCCTGCATTTTTGGGCTAGACTTTGAACCATCATTCCTACGTGTGTAAGCTCTAATCCGATGATTTATATGTGAATATATGTTTCATAATCTTTATCCAAGGATGTGAAGTGCTTAGGAGGTGAAAAATATTCATAGAAATCACTCAGAGCAAGGTTGAGCGAAGAGCCTTTGATTCGGCAAAGTTTTGGTATTCGATTCTACAAGGGTTGACTTTGAATGTTAACTTTTTATATATGGGAAACTTTTCATCTCAATTCGCACCAAATGATATATAATTTAATTATCTTTTTAATGATACCAATTTCACATTAATCCGATACCCGAGCAAAAAGTTATAGCCTTTTTTGTAAAAGGCAGTAAGGGTTCGCGATTTGGCCACGGTGCTCTGATCTCCCGAAACAATTTAGCGAGTGGCACATTTCTCTCTGAATGCGATATGGGATATGACGCGGAGCTTATTCACCCTGTGTTTCAGCTACTTAAGGGTCAAGGGTCACTTTGGTCCTTTTCCCACACCCTTAAACGTGTAAGACACGGATTATAACACCCAAAAGGGTCTTATTTGCCCATCTTCTTCAAATCAACAATAATTCGAGTTTTTTCTCTCAAGAACACAAGGATTTAAGTTTCAAATTCAAGATTTTTTCAAGATTTTGTTTAATTAAGGTATGTGAGGTTTATGAACAAGGGATTCTTCCATCCTTGTGACCAAAACTTGTTTAAAAGTTTAATTTATATGATTTGTAATTACGGTTCATACCCAAGTTATCTTTTTTTGAGATTATGAAATTATTATGTGATTGAAATATTAAAGTGCATACATGATCTCACTTATTTGTGTTTTGACTTAATGATTCTCTATTATGATTTGAATATCATGAGTTTAATTTAAAACATTGATTAAATATTTCTGATTGAGTTTTAAGCTTGATATTATATTACAAGTTATATGAAGAAAGTATAAGATTCTATCCTTGAGTTTGAGCACTAAGTTTACAATAAAAGTTTGAATCTTTTGATTTCAAAATAAGGCTTGACATCCACAATCATTTATCGTTCTTATGATTCAAAGAAAAGATTGATCTTTTGATCTTAAGATAAGATATGAATCCGCATTGTTCATTCTGATTATGATTTAAACAAAGAGAAGCATAACTAGTTTTCTTTCTATAAACCTTTATGCAATTTTAAGGTGGATTTTCTGAAGTATGAGCATATAAGTAATATAAAAGTAGTATTTAGCACCGAGTTGGGTATGAGTCTGAGCTCATATGTCCCAGAACTACGTGCCACCGTATGTTTAAATCCCAATGAGGGTTAAGTATATTTATCACTCAATTAAGGTTCTATTATGATGACAAGGGTAGAACAACTCTCCTGAACATGGGTAAGACATTGGACTCCATGATAGCTCACATGGTTTATGTCGGTTAGAAGAATCTCCCAAGAAAGGATAAAAAGTAATTCTTGTAGAAACTAAGTGTGGTGGCTCACAAAGTTTATTCAGTATGCTTTATTAGTCATGGTGTATGATCTTTTATCTTTCAATTTTATTCAAGCTAAAGGTGAGTCACTTACACTTAGCATGCATTATTTAAAAGTCTATGAATATATTAAGTTATTGTTTTACTTATGCATTCTCCCCCATAACTTAGTACACTCCAAAAGTATAGACCCACATATATGTCTTTGTGTGACCTTGTCTCATAATGTAGGTACCAGTTATACCACAAACATCATAATCAGATAGTTTACAGCTTCTAGTCAGAAGGTGATGAGTTCTTTTGATTCGACGACTTGAGTCAACTATAGTTCTAGTAGTATTTTTATTTGGTCGTATTTATTAGGGATAGTTGGGGTCATGTCTTGGCTACCTATAGTCAGTATTAGTAGATCAGTTATTTAGAAGAGATGTATTTATGTTCAATTTTCTTTTGTAGAACTAAAATGTAAATATTTTAAATAGTTTTTTAAAGAACATATTCACCTAAAGACATTTCTTCCACTAATTACTTCAACTTTTATTTATTTTAAACAATAGCTCCAGCATCATGCCAGAACATGGGTTAGTTAAGGATTACTTATTTTTCTAAGCACTGTGTGACGTCTAGGGGATAGTCTCAGGGCATTACAAACTTGGATCAAAGAACAAAGTTTAAGTGTTCTAGGGTTTTTATGAAGTTGTGTCTAGTAGAGTCTTGCAGAATGGTACAGAGATATCTGTACTTTTCTTCAAGAGGCTACAATGCATTTAAGAAATGTTTCCCTTTTTCATGCGCTAGATCATGCTATAAAGTTTTTATCTCAGAAACTTCTGTCAGTTCGTGTGTAAATCCATAATTCTCCATCTATAACCTTCTGAGATAACCTGAGTACTAGAGTCCAATTTCTCCATAGATGATATGCTAAAATTTACTATTAGTAACTTCAAAAGTCATACAACGGTATTGAGAGGAGCTCGCTAGTATGTTATAAGTAGGCTAAGTTGAAAGCTTATGTCCTCATCCATATGGGTTGTTTAGTTAAGATAGAACAAGATATGCATTCAAATCCTCATTAACCTTTCAAGACAGATAGTGCTCATGAGAGGAGATAGTATGAATCTAGGTTTTTAAATAGAGTTTGCATTCGAGGGATATTATGGCATTGAGTGTTATTATTCATAAGTAGTATAAACTTCTTATAGTAAGAAGTATGGGTTTAGAAGTGTAGTGACAAGTAATGCGGTAATGGCGGTTGATCGAATGTATAGAGATGAACTTTTGCATACGATTGAGTTAGTAGTGAGGGGATAGGTCCTTGTATATTAGATAGGGTAATGAATGTGGTAAAGGTTCCTTAGTTGAATGTGGAGAAAAAGTTATTGATGGTACTATTGTTTTAGAAAAGTATAGGTTATTGACGAAAGTATTTGGTGGTTGAGTAATGTGAATTTATGCTTCTCTTGAGGTTGCAAGGAGTTTAGTTTAAACTTATAGAGCTATGACAGAAATTTAGGTGTATCGATAGGTGAATAGTAGTGATAAATAGAAGGAGGATGCGTTAATAGATTAAAATAAGATAGGCCATAGGATCATGATCAATTATTGTTATTATGAGTTTCTAGTGTACTAGTGTTTCTTGACTATCATTTTATAGCTTCCAAGTGAAAATATTGTATGAGGTTGGGTTTTTAATGATGTCTAGCACTAGACACTAAGTTTGAACAGTGGATGATCATTAAGGTGGAAATAGTGATTGCTTGGTTAGTGATGCTAGTTATATTGAAGTGATCTAGTAGGCTTGAACAATATATACAAAAGTTTTAGTTCTTTTGTTCGCAATCGAGTATGATATTTTAGGTATGATTTAGATATATACCCAAGGTGATATGAGGGTTGAATTATTTTCTAAGATTATTAAAGAGTGTGTATGGTTAGTAGTACCCTTGAGTTTCTAAATGGGAAGAAAGCTACTTATATAATATATAGTGTTCTTAATAGCTAAGGATTTATGGATAGGTGATAATTATTCTTTTGGTATGATTTTGAATCTAGTGGTTTAGGGAAGAATATAAGTTTAGAGGTCTGATAATGGAAGGCTATGATGAAAAATAGGCAGATTATATGTTTAGTAAGGCTAGCATGTTGTCAGAAGGGTGTAAGTATGTGATAAATGTTAAAGCTAAGTAAATTTAAGGATAATAACTATTAAATGAGTTTTCAAGGATGAAGTTAGTATATTTCATTAGAAATTTGGGAATATTCATGTTAAGAGTTAGAATCTAAGTCTGAATTGGATGATTGAGCTAACAGAAAGAAGATTTGAAGCTCTAGATTGTGTGAACTCAGGCTATGGTGATGCTCATGAAGATTCTAATTTAGTAAGTGTTCAAGTTATTATATGATGACCATTGGGGCTATAGAAAGTTAAGAGTTGTATCTAGAAGAAAGTATTAGCAGTGGCTTTTATATTTTCAATTGTAGCCTTTCAGGGTGAGTTTATTATTTATGTGTATTGTTATATCTCAGAATCTAGAGTAGAATGGTTGCAGTTAAGTTTAAAGTTTATTAAAGGGATCCACAGACTTAGAATGATGGGTTAAAGCTAAGGGGGAGATGATAGAATAAGTAGCCAATCAGGCTTTTAGATTCTAGTAGTGATACTAGTGAGTTCTAGCAAAATAGTAAGGAGGAAAGTACATGACCCATTCTTATCTCACTGCAAACTATTTTAATTAAGTAATCATGATATCTACTCATGCCTTGCATGTCAGCTCCACGATCATAGCTCATATTCATGCAGTTTCTGTAGAATCATGTATGCTTACAGTCCCTAGTATAAGGAGTTCTAGTTCACTCAATAGTACAAATAATATTTCAAGAATTTATGAACTCCAAACTCAAGTCATACAGTTCATGAATCATGTACTCATGCTTCACAGTATGCTCAATTCCTAGAACAAAGCCTTAGTTAAGTGTCCAAGTTATGCATAGTATTCGTTCATATTTTAGGTCCTCATGTTCTAATACTTCATTTACCTCTCTTGTGAATTAGTAGTGGCAACGAGTAATTATTTAGAGAGGAGAGAGTAAATGCCTCATGTTGGGGAAAGATTGTTGCATTTTTGTTGTATCTCAGGTTATAATTGTGAAGGATGATTGAGGTAGAGCTTTTTGATTTACGTCATGGTTAGTTGAAATTTTTTGTGTTATCTTGGGGATTGTACATGGAAGTTATTATTGATAAACTTTTAGAGAACATGAGAAAGATACTTTTATGGGTGTTTGCTTAGATATTCGTATGTGGGTATAATAATTGACTTGAGTCCATCTTGGTATATAAGTAAATGGGTGCACTGTGTGCTAGTGAATTTATAGTAAGAGGATTGAATTTAGTTATTGAAGGGGTAAGAAGAGTTATTTTTCCGATATAAAGTTGTGAAAGCGCATGGGATATTGAATTCATAGTTCAGACTAGTGTATGGTGTCATGTTTAGTACTTTGTAGATTAGAGTAGGCTTAAATATAGTAAGAGAATTCAGTTTAACTTAGACTTTAATAGATAGGGTTATTAGTTCCCATTTGAAGATCATAAGTAACCTTAAGTAAAGTGCAGTATTGATGCGGAACGTGTAACACCCCGAATCTGGTACCCAAATGCTAAACGGTGCCTATGACCCCGTAGGACCACAAGCTAACCCATGACTGATATCTGTACCTGAACACTGCTTAATATACTGTATAAATATAGAAATAAAGACTGAAAGTCCATAAGGTTCAAAACTACAACATAACTGATAAAACATAACATATGAATGGGGTATGAAATACCCAAAACAACTGAAATAAACTATCAGAACATGATAGTCTAAAAGTCTCTAAATTGTCTGAATAAGGATTTGATGGGACATGTCCCCAACTAACTCCGATTACTGAAATAAACTAAGTAATGAAATAAAAAAGTAATGGTCATGTCCTTGAAGGATGACTAGAATGATACTGATGCTTTGGAGCTCGTGCTTCTAAACCTATGGTATAAAACACCATAGCGCAATTGCATCAGTATGATTGAATGTACTGGTATGTATGTGAGGTTGGTTGAATGCAATGGTTCATATGCATGAACATTACTAACTAACTGAATAACATGAATGTGAGAATACATGCATGACCACATAACTGTAACTGAGATTACGATAGGACTGAATACTATGTTCTAACTACTGAGTCTACTGATAATCATGGATTTACTGACGTCGCGTATGTGAATACTGGGATACTAAATAACTGAGTCTATTGATATTGATATCTGAGTCACTAATAAGTGAGAAACTGATATTGTATCACTGAATACTGAGGGACTGATACTATGTTCTGATATATGAATAACTGTTTCTGACAAATCTGGTTATGAAGAACTTGTCTGGTTGACTGTACCTGTCAGTCGTGTATCTGGATATATATATAACATAAGTTATTGATAACTGATATAGTTGATACTGAGTGACTGTATATGACAGTCTATATTCTGATGGAACTAACTGAGTTCTGTACTATACTGAGTTGACTATATCTGATGGTCCTAAATGTGAAGAACTTTCTGAGTTCTTTTACTGAGAATAAAACTGAAAATATGGGAGGTAATCATCTAACCGACATACCCCAAAACTGAACTAGTAGGGTCCAACCTGTAACTCCAGCTGGAAGGGTGTAAATACCGTGCCACGAGTAAAGACAAGCTGTTAGTATACCTTCTTTCACAGGGAGCTATTCCGTCAACCCCTCCTGGTAGGTAACCCAAATGAGATGTATAAATCCTTAAATGCATAGGGTGCATCTCAACCTACGCTGGCTACATAGTTCTGGAACACAAGGATTTCTTCTAAGGATCACACCTTCCGCTGAATAACAGGTGAGTCCCCATCCTTGGGTTCACTCGGTGCTGAATCCTACTCTCAACTGAATAGACACTAAACTAATTAACTGAACTAAACTGATACTAATGGTATTTTTTAGCAGAGCTAAACTGAGTTCACTGAGTTTCATTGACTGACGAAATACTACTGAGATCTGAGAACTGCCTGAGAGTACTGAAGTAACTTAGATTTACTGGGAATACTGAGGTTATCAAGATTATTGAACAACTGAGATTATTAAGATTTATACAATTTATGGGTTTTCTTGAGTCATATAACTGACTGAGTTCTATGGATCATGGCTTGACTAAGATTTTCATGAAAACTGACACTGGCTCTAGGTACACAGCTAAATTGTCGGGTACAAGTACCCCCAGGACTCAATAGCATAAAACTGACAAAGTATGAATTTCTTGAATACATGATCACATCAACAAACCATAATATAATAAGTTGGAGAATTCATAAAGTATAAGTTCTAAGAACCACAATGGCCACACATATATCCATGATTCATTGACTAAGACATTTCATCAGACACTTGACATGTATGAACTTGTACATGAATGGGGGTTTCATATTATTTTACTAGTATGGCATTTTTCCTTCACATAAGCATTTAATCAAACACATGGGGAGCATGCTTTGGTTATACAATCATCAACACATCTAATTATCATGGATACATCAATCAACTTGAAAATTAAAGAGGGTTCATCTTAATTGTTATGTCTATCTTCATATACTAGGGTCAATCATTAGAATATGTGATTTAAAACATGAATTAAAACCCCACAACATCATGAACATGAATTTCAATTCTATTTAAATCACAAACATTCATAAATGCACAAATCTTATATTTTGAAAAGAGATTCTTAAGCTTCATGGGTGAAAGAGACCCATGAATCAACACATGACATACCTAGGCTGAGAGTTTCTTAAAGTTATTTGACTTGAAGAACTTGAATATATTAGTTTCTTGAAGACGGATCTGGATATTATTATTGTGGATTATCTTTGAGAGAAAACCCTAATATTTGATGTTGTAGATGGATAATGAAATTATGAGCCTTGGTCTGATATAATCAGGGGTCAAAACGGATGGAAAATAATGCAAATACCCTTTTAAAATGACATAAAATAATCGACCGAACTATGCGATGGTGGGTACGATGGTTCATCATTGGGTCGATGGTCCGTCGATCCTGACCATTGCACCTGGATAGAATAGAGGCTTACTGCCTCTGCTGTGATGACATAGGCGATGGTCCATCGCTAGCTCGATGGTCTGTCAGCCTGAGCTGTCGCTCTTAGTTAGAATGCAGTCTTACTACCCCTACTGCGATGGTTTGGGCGACGGTCTATCGCTAGCTCGATGGTCCGTCGGCTTTCACCGCCGCACCTGGGCAGTTTTGACTGCTCTCTGTATTTGGACCATAACTTTCTCTTCTGATGCCGGGTTTGAATGAAATGGGTGTCGATGGAAAGCTTATTCAATTTCCCACTCAACAAAATATGAGAATCTTAAAAATTCCACGTGTACAAAAGTGGATTCATCTTTCAATGTAAGTTTCTAACATTCTTGGGATGATTTCAAGCTAGGTAGAAGTACGGGGTATTACAAAATGTATAGTATAGGGAGTATTTGAGGAATATGTCTAATATTTAAAGTGGCAATTATATTGCCTAAGGCCTAGTAATTCTACCCCATCTTATGTTGC
>NC_061120.1:30363315-30613267 GCF_002878395.1 Capsicum annuum | reverse complement strand
CAATTATATTGCCTAAGGCCTAGTAATTCTACCCCATCTTATGTTGCATAGGCTTATGTTTCATGTTACAGAGTTATTGTTATATTAAGATTCCTTCCTCAGATATCTTACTCAGATCATGCCCAAGAATTCTCTCCTCCCTAATGTTATTAGAAATTCTTGTAAAGTATGTTGAATAAATCCTCCAGTTGAGTAAAATCTTATAAGATTTTAGTAATACAGTCTATATAGCTAATAATCTAGTTTAGTAGTCAGACAGACAAGTGCTTATGGTTTTCCATCTTTCCTATTTTTGAGGTAATTTATTCACGTCTATGCAAGTTGTGAATTCAGTTTCGTCTAACCATCATGTTTCAGATTCAGCTAGTTAGTCAAGACTCAGTTCATAAGTGTTCAATACATGCATAATCTCAGTTTTCCAAGTATATGATCTCAGTTTTCCAAGTAATCCAACTTAGACAGTGTAATACCCCTTGTACAATCTTGGTCTCATGATTCGTGCTTCCATTGCATCATTCATCACTTCTCAGTTCTATATGTATGACTGTATCATGTACATTTCAAGTGAGTTCTAAACTCTTAATATGAATCAGCTTTTTACAGTCAATAAAGTCAAGTAAGCTAGAAACTAGTTTCATGATGAAAGTTCTAATGTTTCAACTCAGCTACATCCTTCATTACCAAAAATTTCATGTGTACATTATTCCATACTCATGAACTTCAACAAGTTCCTATCTATCATTCGAGGATGAATGTTCCCAGGGGAAAGATAATGTAATACCCCATATTTTTGGACTAGAATTTGAACCGTCGTTCCTACATGTGTAAGTTCTAATCCCATGATTTTTATGTGAATGTATGTGGCATGATATTTATGCTAGTGTGTGTAGTGCCTAGGATGTGAAAAATTTTCATAGAAATCTCTTAGAGCAAAGTTGACCTAAAAGTTTTTGATTCAACCAAGTTTTGGTATTTGATTCTACAAGGGTCAACTTTTAATATGTATAAATTTTTATATACATTGAATTTTTAAGATCATACCCACCTAATTATAGATAATTGAATTACATTTTTAACGATACCAATTTTACCTTAATTCGATACCTGAACAAAAAGTTATGGTCTTTTTTGTGAGAGGTAGTAAGGATCCGCGATTTGGCTGTGGTGCGCCGGTTTCTTAATGTGATTTGGGGAGTAAAGTATTTCTCTCTCAACGTAATATGGGACATGATGCGGAGCTTATTTCCCCTTTATTTCAGCTTCATAAGGGTCAAGGGTCACTTTGGTCCTTCCCGTTACCCTTAAACATCCAAGGCACAAATTTTAACACCCAAAAGGGAATTGTTTGCCCATCTTGTTCAAATCAACTCACGTAAAAATACTCCCCTTTTCCAAGAACAATAATTCAAGATTCTTCTTTTAAGAACACAAAGATTTCAGTTTCAAATTCAAGATTTCTTCAAGAATCCATTTAATTAAGCTATGTGGGGCTTATGAACAAAGACATTCTTCCATACGATTTTCAATTAGGGTTCATACCCAAGTTAGGGTTCATACCCAACTTATCTTGTTTTGAGATTATGAAATTATTATGTGATTGAAGTATTAAAGTGCATGCATCATCTCATCTAATTATGTTTTGACTTGAAGATTCTCTATTATGATTTGAATATCATGATTTTGATTTGAAATATTGATTAAAGATTTCCAATTGAGTTCTGAGCATGATAATAGTATTATAAGTTATATGAAAGAAAGTATAAGATTCAAGGCTTGACTTTGAGCACTAAGTTTATAAGTAAAGTTTGAGTCTTTTGATTCCAAGATAGGGCTTGAAATCCATAATCATTATCATCCTTATGATACAAAGCAAAAAATGTTCTTTCGATCTTAAGATATGATATGGAATCTACATTGTTCATCCTGATTATGATTTAAAGAAAGAGAAGCATAATAAATTTTCATTCTATAAACCCCTATGCTATTTTAAGGTAGATTTCCTAAAGTATGAGCATATAAATAATATAGGATTAGTATTTAGCATTGGGGTAGTCTCGGGACGTTACATAACTGTTTCCACTCAACTTGAGTGGTATTTCACTATTAGAAATGACTGCTATGGTAATGACTAAATGACAACAATTTAATAAACATTGCTATAAATAACCATCGCATATTATAGTCTAATTTATTCGGAAAAAGCTAAAATTAACATTTGCCTAATATGTACAACCGTCCCTATAGATTAATCTATGGAAACGGTTGTATAAACCGTCGCTATAACGTATTTATAGGGACAATTATTTTATGATAAAAAATGAAATTTCTAAGGAATTTTCCCTCCAACATTAAAAAATAGCAGTCAAAAATTGGTCTTAGGGTTAGGAAAACCCCCAATTTTTCCATTCTTTGCTCTTTCAATACTCATATAGCTCATTTCTTCATCAAAATTTGTCTTAGGGTTAGATTTGCTCCGTTCAATTGATACATAATATTTAGAAGAGTATAATCGGTATTCTCTGAGGGTTGTTGTCTTCTTCGTGTAATACCATTAGCTCCATTAAAGAAATCAGTATTCTCTAAGCTATTAGTTACCAGTCTCTAGTTTTTGAGTACAAAGTCTCTAATTTTCAAGTTTTGCTATTTTTGAGCTTTGCTATTTCTCTGAGCTTTGTTATTTCTCCGTACATCTCGCTAATTTTCTCTCTAGAATGTATTAAATTTTAATGGGTCTTCTTTGATTTTACTTCTCTTGTGAAATATCTTCTTCTCAGGTAGGTCTTTTATCAATAAAAGTTATATATTTACAATTTTTTTTTATCTGAATCATTGAAAAAGTTTTGCCAGATCTCATTACTTTTAGGAATGAAAGGGGCCAATTGATGGAGCAACATGTGAGTTATAAATGAATATCTATCCTATGCAAACACTGCTAGAAGTATGGGCACTTAGAAGAAGTCTGCAGGAAAAAGCAACATAAAAAAGGGTTATGGATGAAGAAGAAAATACAGAGTCTGCAAAAACTAAGCTAATTGGAACAGAGAAAACTGGAGGTAATGAGAAAGAAGTGCACTCAGTAGATATTCAGACTGCTGATAGTAGTAAAGCTGCAAATAGCCAGCAGAGTACATCAAAATTAATGGATGCATAATGGGTTACCCCAAGAAGAATAGCCTGACAAACTAAGCAACATAAAGTATATGATGGTAATGGCTCTAATTTAATAGGAAAGAGTAGCTTTGATGTAATAAGTAATGAGGAGAGAAACCTGATTCCCAAGAATGGGAATGGTTAATCTCTTAAGCTGGAATATTAGAGGCCTGAACGGGCCTAATAATGAGAAAGAGGTATAGCTCCACTGCAATGAAGAAAATATAGGTATGATAGGCCTACTATAAACTAAAATAGCAAATAGAAAGGAGGAAGTTCCAGAGAGTATGTTTAGCGGCTAGTAACATACAGATAACATAGAGAAACACTATAATGGGAGAATAATGATCAACTAAAGGAAAAATTATTACCAAGTAAAAGTAAAGACAAAAAGACCACAAATGATAACGTGTGAGGTGCAGTACATTCCATTACTGCGAAGGTTATGGTGTATTTTGTATATTCTTTTAATACAAAAGAATAAAGGAATACTTTATGGGAAAGTTTACTTGATATTCACAAGATATGTCGCTTGCCTTGGTTGGCACTGGGTTATTTTAATTCTATTCTTCATGTAAAGGATAGAAAAGGGGGTACACTACATGTGGCTTGGACAGATATAGTTGATTTCACTACATGTGTTGAAGAATGTGGATTGATTGAATTGCCACATCAAGGAAGTAACTGCCCTTAGAGTGACAATGGAGCAGAAGATAGAGTATATTAAAAAATTAACTGGGCCTTCATTAATGAGGAATGGATCACTTGTATGCCTGCAAGTAAGTTAGTTTTTTTGCTAAAAACTATGAGTGATCGTTGCCCTATCAAGATCATATTGAAAGAAGAGAGAATACACAGGCGAAAGTTCTTCATGTACTGTAATGTATAGGGACAACATATAGATTTTCTTAATATAGTAAGAGAAGGACAAGCCATAGAGATTTAAGGATGTAAATGTTGCGGGTGGTGAAAATGTTAAAGTTGTTGAAATAAAAATTTAAGAGGTTGAATGCACAGTCTTTCAGGAATCTAGTTAAAGAAGCGGTTGTCCAGAGGGAGCCCCTCAAAGACGCTCAACAGGAATTGCACGTTCAACCTCTGAATAAAGAATTGTAGAAAATAGAAATGGAGAGATCTATGATGGCTAGACAAAGATCTTATTTGGCTAAGATACAGTTACAACGTCAAAGTAAAGCTACTTGGTTAGATTTGGGAGATAGTAACTCAATCTACTCCTTTTCTATTATAAATCACAAAAGATTGAAGCAAGTAGCCACACAGGTGAAAAAAGATCAAGGTTTTTTGTAGAAAAAGTTGGAAGACATAGCTTTTAGGTATTTGTGGCATTTTATCAGGGCTTACTTGGTAGGAAGGTAGGAAATAGAGTAAAGGTAAATGCAAGTATTGTGAAGAATAGGCCAGTACTAAGAATAGATCAGCAGCTGCAACTATTAGATCCTTTTTCTACAAAGGATGTGAAAGAGGCAATGTTCCAAATAGATAAAATTTAAAAACCTTGACCAGATGGATATAGAAGTGGTTTTTTCAAAGAAGCATAGGGAGTAATTGGAGAGGATGTAACTAAAGCAGTGTTGGAGTTCTTTCAAAATGGTCAATTATTGAAAAAGGTGAATCCAACTAATATTTCTATCATACCTAATATGGATATACCAGAAATTGCTAGTCAATAAAGACCAATTTGTTGTTGCAATGTGCTCTATAAGTGTATATCCAAAATATTATGTTGCAGGCTAAAACTGGTTGTCTTAAGCATTATAGGAGAAAACCAAGATGCTTTTGTTAAAGGGAGGTCTATGATACATAATATCCTCATTTTTCATGACATTCTGAGGCATTATAATAGGAAAACAACTCCAAGATGTCTCATAAAGATAGACTTAAGGGAGCCATACAACATGGTAAGTTGGGAGTTCTTAGTGGAGACATTGGAGGGGTTTGGTTTTCTAGCTAGATTCATTGGCTTAATCATGATCTGTGTTTCAATTTCTAAGTTCACAATCAAGATTAATGGGTTAGGTTATAGTTACTTTGAAGGAAGAAGGGGTTGAGACAAGGGGATCCAGCTTCCCCACTCTTATATTTCATCATCATGGAGTATCTATAAAGACTTCTTAAAATAATGAGCTACTTGCTAAATTTTTACTTCCATTCGATGTGCAATACATTAAAATTAAACCACCTTATTTTTGCAGATAACTTGATGATTTTCTGTAAAGGTAATGTACATTCTGTGACTAGAGTGAAGGAGGCTTTGCAACATTTTAGTGCAACCACAGGGCTGGTTGCAAACATGGAGAAATAAAATATATTTATGGCAGGTGTGACAGAACAAATGAAACAATAATTACTGTGAGTAACAAGTTTCTAAGAAGGGAGTTTTTCCATAAGATACTTGAGGCTTCCTCTCTCTTCAAAAAAATGTAGCAAGGTTGAGTGATATCAGTTGATGGATAAAATCATAGAGAATAAAAATACTTATGCAAAGAAGTTGCCATATGTAGGAAGGCATCAAGTGGTACTAGCAGTTCTCTTTTTCGTGCATAGCTTTTGGGGTTCTGTGTTCATACTGCCTCAAAGTATTGTTAAAGAAGTTGTTCAAAAGTGTAGATCTTACATTTGGGGAAGATCTGAGGATAAGAAGCATATAGCTTTAGTCTCATGGGATAAGGTCCATGTATATAAAATGCAATGAGGTTTTAATATTAAAGAATATGGGACTTAGAATAAAGCATCCATAGGGAAACTAGTATGGCAGTTAGCTACTAATCAAGAGTCTTTGTGGGTTAAATGGGTGCATGAAATATATTTGAAGTCTAACTCATTTTGGACACATAAAGCACCAATGGATAGTAGTTGGTACTGGAGAAAACTTAATGCCCTAAAGTTGGAGATGAGGACCTGGTATGATCAAGGACGAGATAAGTTCATCACTAGAAGGAAATACTTAATAACTAGAGGATATCTAGTACAGGTTGAGCAGGAAACAAGTTAAGAATAGCAGATTTAGTATGGAACCAAATCTCTCTACCAAAACATAGGTTAATTATGTGGCTAGCTATACAAGAAAGATTGCTTACTAAAGAAAGAATGAAGCACCTGAACATATATGTAGAAGATGTTTACTGTGTGTTATGTCAAGCTCAAGTAGTGGAACAATCAAACATTTGTTTGAAGATTGCACATATATAGCAGCTATTAGAGAAGGGCTAATACAATAGGCAAACATTCAATTGCCAATTGAAGATTTGAAGCATACACTAGAGAGGATTAATAGAAAACATTGGAAGAGACCCAAAAAGAAGTTGTAGCTATGTTATAGGGAGGAATGGTCTATTATACTTGGAAGGCAAGGAATTGGCAACAATCAGACAAGTGCATATTCAACACTCAAAAATAGTTGGACATATTACACGAGGGATAGTCGAAAGATTAGAGTTTTTAGTAATACAAAGAGAGCAAACAGATATAGGTATTTTTGGTAGAAATATTGTACTTAGCACTGTTCATTGGAGGCTCATACTATTTAATACCCTTAGCAGGTATAAGAGTAAGAGGGGTCTTTAGGTTGTAAATATTTGTAGGTTAATGGTATATTCACATTGGTTACCAAAAATAAAAATAAATAAAGAACCTATTGTTTGTAATTTTCCTTACATGTACTTTTTTCATAATTGATAGAATTTTTAAGTGGTTTGTTCTCTAAATCAGTTTTGTCGCATTTTCCCCTTCTGTCAGTGAAAGTACTGTTTAAAGGTGGATTTTTTAATAATTTTTTAGTTAATTAGGTGAATATATTTGATATAAGAGCTAGTATATTTTTGTATTCACCCCTTTCTGTAGGACCATGTACTATTTCCAATATCTTTTTGATTTTAGTTGTATTTTAGTTGATTAGTTTGATAGAGATTTTACTACTCAAAAATTTATTGAGTGGCTGCCTCCCTTATGAATTAGGATTCTTGAACCAAGTAGTATTTTTCGATGCTGGCAATAATAGGATCATTTGTCCACTTTGATTCTCATTTGGCTGGTTAGAAAATGTCAAAATCTTGAACTTTTCTAGAAATCAATTGTATGTTATAGTCCCTGATGTGATTGGTCCCCAGAGAATTTGGTTAATTTATCATTGTTCGATAGCTATTTTAAAGAATTTGGGCCAGTTTGTTTGAGATTGATAGAAAATATAGTTCTTTATTTGAAGAATAAGTGTATTTATGATCTTCAAGTTCTTTATAGTTACATAACTATTTATTTCAGAATTAACAATAATTCTTGGACCCATCTGCTGTCAAAAGATTTGGGTAGCCCACTCACTTGTCATAGTGCTTTCATGGAACTTTTTATCTTCTAAGAAACATACACCAGGATGTTTTGGTCCTATAAATCACTTTACTACAATTCATTATGGGCATTTTTTTGTAACTACTTGGTAAATGCTTGTGTATAAACCTATCCTTGAGTTGGACAGGTAATAGAAAGATTTACCTCATTTTATTGCTTAAAAATTTCTATTTTAAGTAGCTTTGTGAATTTCTAAGACAAAGAGTTATAGAAGAAATTAGACATGTTAGGAATTACTTTTTATTAGTGTCTTTAATGATGTGTTAGACATTGTAATACTTGTGTATCATGGTTATATGATGATTATAGATATTTTGTTATCAATTCCTTTTGAAGCTCTAAACTATTTAGTTCTGTATTCTTGAAATGATAGTAACATTGTAGTAACTGATGTATGATGATGATTCCCATTTTTGTGATGGCATATTTTGTTCTTAGGATTCGGTCCATTCCCAAAACTCTATGCATAGTGGAAACTTTAGTGCACTAGACTGCCTTTGAAATGATAGTAACATTGTAGGCTGCCTTCGGTTAGCTTTTTCTATTTTACTCTTCTTGATTATCATGGACATTGCCACTTTTAAGTATTGATGATGTATTGTTGTATCTAAACATGTATTGTTGGAATTTTAATTCAAATTGGACTGTATTGTTTGTAATGCCCCATATTTTTGTGCTAGAATTCTAACCGTCGTTCCTGCGCGTCTAAGCTCTAATCCAAGTGATTCTCACGTGAATACAAGTTGCATGATCATTATCCTAGTCTATGGAGTAGTTTAGAGGTGGAAAATATTTATAGCAATGACCTAGAACAAGGTTGAGCTAAGACCAATTGATTCATCCAAAGTTTGGCATTCGATTCTACGAGAGTCAACTTCAAATGCTTATATATCTTAATATACATGGAATTTTTCATTCCAATACCTATCAAATTGTAGATAATTGAATTATATTTCCAACGATACCAATTTTACAAAAATTCGATACCCGAGCAAAGAGTTATGCCTATTTTTATGAGAGGCGGTAAGGGTATGCGATGGGCAATGCATCGCCAAATCAAATATGTGCGATCGGGAGTGCGAGGCACACTTAAATGTCTACCATAAGGTGTGCAACGCACACCTTAAGGTCTGCCATGGGTTGTGTGCCATATACCTCACTTCCAAGTGCCAAAAACACCCCTATATATGTCTATTACACGAGATTAAACTCCAATAACACAAAAATAAGTTCACTCTCTCTCAAAATAACCAAGAATATTTATTAGTGTTTCAACCAAAAAATTCAAATATATCAAGACTCAACCATGAGTTTTCAATAATTCTTCGAGGTTTGAAATCCCCATTCCGATGGCTACAAGAAGCAACTATTATTTTCACAAATAGAGTCCCACAGTTAAGAGTTCATCCAAAGCTTCAATTTCAAGGTATGTGGGGTTTTTCAACAAGAACACCCTTTCGTTCTTGTCCCCAAATTGATTTTTCTTTTATGAATATACATGATTTTACATGTTTTGATATGAATTTGAAGCATGAATTTATACCCTATATAGTTTTACATGAGATTATGATACTCTCTATGTTTTTGAAGTTGAATTGAATGAGAATGATGACATTTTTGTACATAAAGCTGAATTTTCCAGATTTTAAAGTAAGTTATTTATATTTATGATGAAAAGCATGAATCTTGAGAAAATTTAATATGATTTTGATGTATGAGACCTTGAGTCCTAATTGGGATTGTACTTTGAGAAATTATGTGCTATAAGCACAATGAGATTTGAATCCCAAAGCAAATTTTCTTTACCAAGATGTATGATTATAAAGCTAAAATTTTAAGTTTTAAGTGATTATTTTTGTGCTTATGTCATAAAGTATGAAACTTTGGAAGGTTTTATGGTGATATTGATGTATGGGTTTTTGGAACCCTATTTGAGATTGTTATTTTGAGAAATGCATGTGTTATAAACACTTGAGTTTAAATAATTTGAGATGATAATAAAGCTTTGACCTTTTGGTCGTAAAAAAGGGTTGATTTGAACTTGAGATGAGAAAAGAAATCCACTTTTATTGATTATTATAAAAAGGGTAGCATGATGGCTCCCGTTGTGAATTGTTAAATTGTTTATTTGTGGATTTTCTTTTGAAAACAAATGAGCTAAGTCCGATAGTAGTCTTTAGCATCGAGCGGGAGGTATAGTAAGATTAGTACTTCCCTAGAACTACATGCCCTCATAGGTTGTGAGCCTGAGGCTGATTTATATAGTGATCACTAGTGTTTGGATTGATGATTTAAGGTCCTACTCCGATGGCAAGGATAGGACAGCTCTCTCCAATGTGGGTTAAACGTTGGATTTTATGTAGCTCACATAGTTTATGTCGGTTGTAAGAGACTCCCAATGTGTGTGTGTATTCTCCTATCTAGTATGAAAATTCTTATTCTTCTATCTAAGATGAAAACATATTTGTTTGAAAGACTGAGTTTGAGAAAGTTATTGTTTTTGAAAGATTTAATGAACATATATTCCAAAGATCATTGTTATGAGAATTGATTGCTTTGTTGATTTGGAATCGAGATGGAAGTAAATTGAGGTTTATTATGATGACTCACATGTTTCACCCGATATATTTTACTCTCTTATAATTATGATGATTTTAATTCGAACTAAGTGAGACTGATATTATTTGACCGTTTCCTTTAGATATATATTTAAGTCATTATTGTTGAACTGTTGATGTATTATTGAGGTAATATTGTCTTTGTTGTTGATGATATTGTATTTGACATTGCTGATAGTACATGGGCTTCCAATCATTTGTAATAATTTGATTATTGTTTGATTGTTGCTGTATTGTGGTATTGTTGGACTTTTAAGTATTGTTGTATATAAACATGTATTGTTTGACTTTTAAGTCTAATTAGACTATATTTTGTTGGACTGCTATTGTTGGATTGTTTCCCACAATTCTAACAATTCATAGGAAGTTTAGGAAATTTTACACACAAAAGTATATCATTTGTAGATATTACTATTTGCAAGTGTATGTCAAAAAAGGACTTGCTAATACATTTCTGGAAGGGTAATATCATTTTCTCATACATTTTACAGTCTATAATCTAGTAAGATTCAATATTATTACCTTTATTGGCCAGAGTACTTGTTTCCATCTAGGCATCACAGTTAATAAAAGTCGGTCATTTTTGTCCAAAGTGGGATGGTAGAGATGTTGAATATCAACAATTCTTAATCATTTTCTGATTGCAAATTCTTTCCTTATTGTCATCATGTTATCTATATTTTTGCTCTTAATTAACATGAATGAAAGGTCTAATAACATCATGTTATATATGGTTCAACATTCTTTCTACTTAGTTTTTCATTTCCTTTTCCTTTTCAGGTTTCTTAAGAATCTTTAGAAAACCAGTACACGTGTAAAAGCCGATGACTTAATTCAATCGATGCTACTATGGTTCCTTTTATTTAATAACCTCCACATTAAAAGAATGTTACTTAATACATTACTAACCACTATGTCTGATTCCTCTTATACTTCCTTCACCCCTCTCCACTTCTGATTGTAGTCAATCTATGTGACGAGAAACTTTTTCTGTTATCTCCATATGAATATAAATGTGTATGTTAATGTTTATATACTCGACAAATAATTTAAGTTTGTTAAAATTTGATACTTAGAGAAGTCAAGTTTCAATTTTTATGATTCAAATTCTGATACGTAAAAAATTTAATTCATTGTAGGTTGAGAACTGTTGCTTCAATAATATGATATCTCGATACTATTCCTCTCCTGCCTTGGTCATAAGGTAATGTATCTATTTTA
Source organism: Capsicum annuum (assembly GCF_002878395.1). Taxonomy (NCBI): domain Eukaryota; kingdom Viridiplantae; phylum Streptophyta; class Magnoliopsida; order Solanales; family Solanaceae; genus Capsicum; species Capsicum annuum. Next base: position 30,601,916 of record NC_061120.1, on the reverse strand, counting down.
CCTATTTAATGTTTATCATTTTTAACATATGAATTTACATGATCTGCTATTTTTTTACTTTATGAGTCAAAAAAATGTATGACTATCATTTCTTTATTTTATTTTTTATTAAATATATGTTGTACAAAATACTTCACATACCTAATGATACTGTTTGTCCGTTGATACTGACTATACTTATGAATTTTTTTCTTCAATATTTTAAATATGTAACATAGGGTATTTAATGGATGTTGGATATAAAAGTTGGATGTATCCCCCAAAATTCATCAAACAGTTCGAAAATAGAGTCAAGGATTTTCTCAATATGGCATTTGAATTAGCTTCTCAAGAAAATTAAATATTATACCCCTGTAGATTGTGATTTAATATCTATTGGCATTATCGATATATGGTGGAGGATCACTTGTATGGTCATAGATTTCGTAACAACCCGAGACTACCCCTAGTCATCACACGATGCTTGAAACCACAAGTGATCCCAAGCTAACCCATAAACTAGCATACTGTTAAGCAATTGAATCATAACATAGTAAATAGCTTTTTTTCTATGCGGAAACATAATCATACTAAAAATCTAAAATAGATACAATAATGATAAAGCTTTATAATCTGATAAATTTGAAGAATGAAACTGAAATTACATGTCTGACTCTGATTGATATCTATGAAGCTTCTACTATACTGACTATAGATAGCTGGGACATGCCTCCAACTATCACTAATCAATACACATGAAAGTAATTGAACTATACATGAACTAAAATTATCTGGAGTTCCCAAAGTAAGAGAACTCATCACCTACTAGCTAGAATTTACAACTGTCTGATCGTGATGTGTGGGATATAACTGGTACCTACATTATGAAACAATGCAGCCACACAGACGTATATATGGATCAGTACTTTGGAATGTACTGAGTATGCAGGGGTGAATGCAATCAGTAAAACTGATTTCATACATAATCGTAAAACAAGCATGCTAAGTGTAAGTAAACTCACCAATAGGCTGGAATAAACTGAAAGATGAAAATATCTTAAAGCATGAGTGACAAACATACTTTGATAATGTGGTGAATCTCTACACTTAGTTTCTATAAAACTTGAATGATATAAGTAGAACTGAAGTTGTGATAGGGTAAATCATAGATACTGTATGAATATTATGTCTGAAACTATGTGATGGAGACTAATATAGATTGAGGATCTGAATATAAAATCATACTGAGCATGAATGCATAAATATACTAACTTATCTGATTAACTGAATGACTGATAGAAGAATACTGGGCATGTAAGACTGAACTGTACTTAGTTTCAATAACTGAACTAAAACTGTAGAGTATTATGTTATGAGGAAGGGACTAAATAAGTAATATGAGATAACTGAGCATGAATTCATGAAAATTGTATTATCTGAGAATGCAAGACAAGGCGTATAACATGATTCTGAAATAGTCTATAAACTGAGGTACTAAAATACTGATAACTATATGCTATGGTCAAGCAAACCTAAAGCTGAACTGAGTTACTAATCTAATTACTGGACTGAGACTGTGATAGAGACTATAACTAAGACGTTAACTAAGACTGTAGTTAGGAATATAACTGAGACTGTAACTAAGACTATAACTGAGACTGTAACTGAGAGTGTAACTATGACTGTAACTAAGACGGTAACTAAGACTGTAACTGAGACTATAACTAAGACTATAACTGAGAATGAATACTGATTTATGATAACTGAGTAATTAATATCTATGATTATTGATATCTGAGTTACTGATAACTGAGTGACTATTTCTGATAGTCCTAATTCTGTAGAACTAAACTAAGTTTTGTATTGAGCTGGGTGACTATTTCTGACAGTCCTAATTTTATGGAACTGAACTAATTTCCATATTGAGTCTGAAGTTGAAATTATAACTGTGGAAGTGTTTATCTAACCGACATACCCTAATTATAAATTGAGTTGGGGTCCAACCTGTGACCCCATTTAGAAGGATTTTAGCACCTTGTCAAGAGATGCTAACAATGGTTGTGAGTTAACCCTATCTGGCAGGAAGACATTTCATCAACCCTCACTGGTAGGAAAACTCGTACAAGATGTATCAACCCTTTATCTGGAAGGAAGAGATCTCAACCTATGCTAGAAACATAGTTCTGTAACACAGGGATATCTACTAAGGGTCAAACCCTTCATAGTCAAGAATGCCTCTATCCCTTGGTTCCCTCGATGTTGATTCCTACTCTCAACTGAATAGACACTGAACCGATTTCTAGACTGTACTAGGCTTGACTGAACTATTATTGATCGTGCTAACTACCTGAACTGGACTGAGTTTACTGAGATCTATGAACTAACTAAATACACTGATTTCTGTAACTGACTGAGTACTACTATATGTGACATTACTGAGACTATTCTGAAGCTACTATAATTCTATGTAAATATCTAGATTCAGGTATTGAATACCCCCAGGACTCGATAGCATTGAAAGTAAAACATGACATGGTTATAATAGTACACCAATAGTAGCTTGGTAATAATGCTTCCATTTAGACATTTTGTCAAACACTTGAGAGGCATGAACTTGTACATGAATGGGACCACATGATAACATTTCATGATCATGAACTTGAACATGAAAATATCTTAAACATGGGAGCATAGCGTGATTATATAACTAAGATCATGAATTGGGGAATTCACATATAATTCGCTTGAAATAGGATATGAGAGTTTCATCAAAACATGTAATGTTCATAGCTTGAAGATTCATCTTGAAATTGACTTCATGATATGGGAATTTCATCAAACATGTGGAAGGCATGAATTTAAAACGTGAGCATATTGCTAAACATCATGAATTTAGGGTATATCATGATATTTGCTTGACTAAAGCATAGGAAATTCAAATTCATAGCATGGAAAATTTAAAATCTTGCATGGAATCATACATAAGCTGATTTGAATTAAAACCACCATGAAAACATGTAATTCAATCTTTCTTGAACATACATAATACCATAATAATGGAAAATTCATTTTTTATTTAAGTAAAAAGGGTTTTTGGGCTCCATGGGTGAAAGAGGACCCATGGATGAACTCCCACATACCTTAAAGCTTTAATGTTGAAGTAGAAAAACAATCTTCAAAGCATTATTGAATTAGGAAACTTTAGTTGTTTCTTTTCTTGAAGAAAACTTGATGAAGTTCTTGGTGTTCTTAAGGAGTCTAGGGTTTTTATTTAAGAGAAAAGATGAATAATTGAGTGTATATATCTTTTGGGGGCTAAAATTAAGTGTTATGGGCGGATTTGGGTGAAAGGAAGTGACCAAAGTTCCCCTAGACCCTTTAGAAACCGAAATAGCATGTGAAACAGTCCCGTAATCATTTTCCACTGCGTCGTATCGCTAATCACATTGACAACCAGCGCGTCGCATCCTAATCACGTCGGTTTAGTGCCTCACATGAAAAATGTCATAACTTTTCGTTCGGGTATAGGATTTAGGCGAAATTGGTATTGTTGAAAATATAATTCAATTATCTAGTATTTTGTAGGTCTTGAGATGCAAAATTATATATATATAAAAAGTTATACGCATTTAGACCCTTGTAGAATCAAATACCAAACTTTGGACGAATCACAGGCTCTAAGCTCAACTTATCCTAAGTGATTCTTATGAATATTTTTCACCTCAAAAGCAAATCAAACATGAGGATAAATATCATGAAACTCATATTTACATGGAAATTATTTAGATCATAGCTTATATACGTAGGAATGACGGTTCAAAGACTAGTCCAAAAATGTGAGGTATTGCAGATTTACTCCTAATTACACTCAATGGGTTTTCCATGGATAAGGAGTTTCTTCAATAAATATTCAACATCCAAGCAGTGTTGATGAAACTTTCGACCAATATGATGATATTGATAAACTACATCATGATACTTTTAGAAATGTAGAAGATGACCGGAGGAATAAAGGGCAGGAAAGGGTAAGATAGGAACCAACAGAAGATATTAAGAACTTTTTTAAATTAGAAGAGCAAGGAGATTGAGATTTATATTCGGGGTGTAAGAGTTTTTCTAAGCTGAGTTTCACAATTCAGTTGAATTTGTTCGAATGCATTCACGGACTGAGTAATGTATCTTTCTTAGACTTTTTAGACTTGATAAAAGAAACTTTTCCATTTGCTCAGATTTCTGAGTCTTTCCAAAAAACAAGAAAGATGATAAGAGATTTAGGTCTTAATTATGAAATTATCCATGCATGTCCTAATTATAGGTCTTCTAGATGAAAGAATGTCTGTGATGAGTTGACTAATAAGACTACTAAAGTTCCTGCAAAGGTCTTAAGGTACTTTTCCTTAAAGAATAGGATTCAGAGGATATTTGTGTGTTTTAAAAAATATATATCTATGAGATAGAATGCTACTGAATGACCCAAAGATTGAAATATAAGACATCCCACTGACGGGGAATCGTGAAAACATTTTGATTTCATGCACCCCAACTTTGCCAAAGATATTCGTAATGTTAGATTGTGTCTTTCAAGTGATGGTTTCAATCCATTCAGAAGAATGTTAATTTCTCAAAGCACATTGCTGATTATGTTAATGAATTATAACCTATCACTGCGGTATGCATAAAGTAGAGTATATAATGTTATCAATGATTATACACGTCTGTAGCCTCTTAAATATGATATTAATGTATACTTCAGCCGCTAATTGCAGAGTTGAATGAACTATGGAAGGTGGGTGTGGAAACATTTGATACTGAAACTAACCAAACATTTAATATATGTCCAGCTTTATAGTGGACAGTTTGTGATTTTCCAGCACTAGCAATGCTTTCTGGATGGAGCACCAAGGGGAGATGGGGGTCCCACTTCTAATCATAATACTTGCTCCCAATATCTCAAACATAGTGGTAAGATATGTTACTTGGGTCATCAAAATTTTTTTCCCTGATCATCCATATCAAAAAGATAAAAAATCGTTTATTGGTAAAGAGGAGCATAAAGCTGCACCTACTCCCTTATCAGGTGAAGAGGTCCTTGAAGAGCTATGTGAATTTAATAATGTTTTTGGAAAGAGCCAAAAAAACAAGAAAACAAAACAATGATGGTCCTTGAAAAAAAGATTAATATTTTTTGAATTTCCCTATTGGCCGCAAAATACATTGCGGCATAACTTTGACCTGATGCACATAGAGAAGAATTTATGTGATAGTTTTCTTGATACTTTGTTGGATATAGCTGGGAAGTCCAAAGATCATGTAAATTTGCTATGACTTGCATCAGATGGGGACACGGAAAGAGCTTCAACCAATAGTAGATGATAATAGTGGAAAAGTTTATTTCACTAAAGGTTGTTTCTCTATGAAACCAGAGGAGAAAGGGTTGTTTTATACTATTTTAAAATATGTCAAATTGCCAAAAGGGTGTGACTCTAATATATCAAGCCGAGTGCAAATAGATGGGATGAAAATATCTGGATACAAAAGTCATGACGCTAATTTTATAATACATCACTTACTGTAGGTTGTAGTTAGAAAAGTGTTACCCAAAATGTGCCTTTGGCCTTGATTAGGTTGGAAAATTATTTTAGAGCTATATATAGTAAGGTTATAAGAAAAAGTGATATTGATAAAATGAAGGCTGAAATCATAGATATTGAATTTGAGCATGAAAAGATTTTTTCTCCAATCTTTATTTGATATAATGATACATTTGTCTATCCATTTAGTAGATGAAATTAAGCTCGGGGGGCCGACTCATTTGTATTATATGTATCCTATTGAATTAAATTTGTGTTACTATAAGGGATGTATTCGCAATCAAAATACCCTTAAAACATAAACGTCAATTGCAGAGGGTTTGTTGGCTGAAGAATGCTAAAACTTTTGTTAGAAATGCCTAGATGATGGGGTGAAGAAAAATTTAGTAGGTATATAACAGGGGATAATGAGGGCATTCAAATAGAGCGAGCTGATTTTCACTTATATTTCCTAAGATAGGTCATCTAATCAGAAATGATAACGCTCAACTTACACGTCAATTTAGTGCAAGGCGGTCGTCATCAATATATTTATCCAACTTTGGAGTCAAGGTCGAATCCACAGGGTACAATGTGAGTGGCGATTAAACTAATTTGAAACTATAGCTATAAGGTGAATTCAAACAAATGATACAAAAAGATAAAATGGGGGTTTTTGATGATCAAACAGATGTCAAAGTTTTAACTTGCTTCAGAACTCAAAGCTAAAATTTTAATAGTTCAAATTAATGATAAAGAATAAACTAGGGTTGTGGTCACTATGATTACTAATACCCATTAAATAATAGTTGTGGCATCGGGTTCTCATGACTTGCGGGAAAACCAGATTATCACTTTCAACAGTCCATCTAAGTGTTTCTCAACCTACGTAGATGTTGAACTCCCTAATTCTTTCGAACTTAAGAAGTCATTCTATTCATACTGATTTTATTTCAAGTTTATAAATCTTGTTACAGCATTAATGATTAGATGAGAACTTAACCTTCCCAAATCCTCGTTGATAATTCACTTTTTACGAGTGTTGATTTCTTATCTCAAGCAAATCAACAGTAAGCAAACCCTATTATTTGCAACCAACAGAAAATAATTAATACAAAGGAATTATCAAGATGTTCCCATAGTCACTCAAACTCTAACCAACTACTAAATCAATGAAAGAATAGTCATAGATCCCATAAACCTAGTTGCGAGTTTTAGTTGCTCATAAGATAGAAAGAGATAATAATGATTGAATTCATAATTTAAAGTAATTAAACTTAAAAAAGTTGAAATCCAAATTTGATTCTCCTCCAAATACAATAAGAATTTCCCACAACTAAATTAAAGGATTGAAAATTGAATTACAAGCTCAGAGCCCAAAAAGAAGTAAACTGGTCTATGGAATAAGTTCAAGATGTTATGCCACAATGAATGAAACTTAAAAGCTTATATTTATACCCATAAATTAATAAAAATTCAAAATAAAATTTTAGAACTTTCCTTTTAGGTAACGACATGTGTGATAACTTTTCACAAATCTTATAAGTTATTAGGCATATCGTCAGAACCTTTGCTTCAATGTGATGACTTTTGTGATAACTTATCAGATTTGTGATAATTTATCATACATTTCATTAGACATGCTTTCAATTTCTTGTGTTCTGCCTCAATGTGACCACATGTGTGACGACTTATCACAAATCTGATAAGTTGTTACGCAAGTCGTCAGAATTGCTTCCAAGTGTGAATTCTTCAAAACTCAATTCTTTTTACCAAAAAATCATCCTCCTTGACACAACTTCCATATATTTCCATGCATCTTGACTTTCCTACAAAATCGCATGAAATATCATAAAAAATAATGATAGTTACTTAAGAACTTATAATTAGTCCAAGTTAAAAGTCTTAAATGTGCTAACAGAAAGCTAGCACATCAAGAAGTAATAAGAAAATGAAAGGCAAGGATTTTGAATTAGATAATTATTAGTGGTTTGAAGCATAATGATATGCTTTGTTCAAAATTGGAGATGAACAAGTAGATACATTTATCAAGTAAGATAAAATAGTTATTTATATTTTAACTTCCTTCATATGATATCATAATCTATTTAAATTTCATTTATCTATATCATTATTGATTTAGTTTGCATTACGTGCTGGTAGGGAACATAAGGATTTAGTTGATAATCATAGTAAAGGAAGTACATTGGTAAAAGTGCAGATTCATAGTCTAGAATTTAGTGATTGGTTTAAGAAAAAAGTTAAAACTGCTGAAGTGTCAAATCATTTATGGTGGCTAGCTATAGGGCCTAATTTTATGGCTAAAAGATATATTGAATATTTTATTAATGGATATATATTTCATACAATGACACGGGATGTCTCAGGCAAGACTCAAAATAGTAGAGTGACTTTGTCAGTAACAACAGATAGTTTTACTAGTGCTAGAGACCTAAATCCTGTCGATGGAATGGTTATAATAGTTATTCAAGATATCTTCAAGATAGATTATTGGGGTTGCTTTAGTGTTTTACTATTTTATGTGATTGATTTTATAATGAAGTAGATGAATATAGGTTGACGAATGTAAATTTCAACAGAAAATGCAGAATAGATGACCCTTTTGTACTAGAATCACAAGTGTATCAAGTGTTTTATATGGAAGATCCAATTAAGAATGGGATTTATTATGCAAGAAATAAATTCCCTGTTGATTTGTATGATTTGGAGAAAGAAATTTGTCTTAATATTAAAGAAATATTTTGAACGGAGCCTAATGATACATTGGTTCATCAGAAAGAGTACTAGATGTTGATGTCAGATGGTCGAGAGATAATATCCCTGTTGATATCACTGATGTTCCTTCCCATGTGCAATATTCAAAATATGTAATAGATACATCATAATAGGAGGATGACATTGTTGATACCGATTGGGATAGGATGGAAGCTGATGACTGGCAGAGTAGTTTATTCGTAATGATTAGTAGTTAATGTTCTTGATATTCCTTAATGTTCCTTAATGTGCTTTACTATCTTTTCTTTTGTTTTTTTATTATGGTTGATTTTAAAAATGTCCTAAATTAGTGGAATAAACAAATACGCATATGCTATGAGCTGTTGGACATATTATGAATTTTTTCTTACTGGTACCTCTTTCTTCTTTTGGGATTAATATTTTTTCTAAGTCTTTTTATTTCTACTTCAATTTTAGTATTTATCTTTCTACATTATCTTTGAGTAATTTTTAACTTCAAATTACTCCACAAAATTTAGGTTCAAATCTCTCTCTCTCTTTCTCTATCTCCATAAAGCTGATAATTATAATTGGTATTTCTATCTAAATGTGCATAATGAAGATGATAATTGCCACTGTTCTTGTCCCTGCTCTTGCATGTTGTCATCTGTCTGTTTGTGGCCTTTTCTTCATATGTAGCTTGATTTTTTTAGCTGCATTATAAGGTGAGGTTATAGCTTGAATGTAAGTAATGGAATGAACCTCTTAAGAAACCTATGCTCTTTTGAATTTTTTGTCTATTGTTCTTGTTAATGTGGGACCTTAGTGCAACATCACACTTTGTTATTCACAAATTAGTCAACAAACATTCATTGCACCTTTTTCTCTCAGTTTAGATCTTAGTAGTTAGCATGTTTTGGTTATTTGGTTTGTCTGCCCTGTTTAAGACAGATATCTTGCATTTGCAGCCACTAGGTTTTTCACCTTCTTTTACTTTTGGGTAGAAAAGAGAGGAGTGAGTTTTATAATTTTATATCACAAATATCTATTGTAATAACTTTTTTTCTTTCCTCTATTTTGGGTAAATTCAAAACTTTATAGTATGTTAAGTTTTCAGGTTCTCTTTAAAAAAAATAGGTTCAATGGACATTTGTGTTTTTCCATGAATTTGTAGGAATTGATAGTAAAGGATACATGAATAATAAAAAAGGCCATCTTTTTGTATCATCAGATAAATCAAACTCAACAGACATATTGCTTCTACCTTCATTTTATTTGGTAAAATAAATCTTAACACGGGTTAAGTGTTTCACTCTTGTTGATTGTCTTGAAATTTTATGAGGAAATTCTAAAACCAAAGTTCTAGGATGGTTAGGATCCTTGTAAATCATATAAATTATATCATCTGAGGGAATGCATAACATAATTATTTGTCTTCATAGAAAACTTCTCCTCTTATGAAGCATGATACTTTTTGTATTTACTCTATATTTTGAGACACTATGTCTATACATCAAAATAGGCCAGTATACATATTGCAGAATTACCCCAATTATTTAGTACATTTCTACTATTATTACGGAAAACCGCTGTTAATAAGGAGTTAAAAAGAAAGATAAATCTGCCAGGCATCTTAGTAGATTCAGAAAACTAGTATTGAAAATTGCAAACTAGTATATATGTTTCCTATTTATTATGTATAAAGTTCCATAAAAAGATACTGGTTTATGCTTTAGCTTTCACACGTGGCACAAAAATATGATATTTTAGTATTATTAGAATCTATACTGTGACATCAAACTTGGATATGAAGCAACTTATTTATTCATTCCATTTTCTTATTATGTAGGCTTCACATAACTTTATTGATTCATTCATTAACCTTCTTTTATCTAGTTTTGATTAATCTATAACACATTTTTATCACATCACTTTACCTAATTAGTACTATACCAAATGATAATACATGATTGGACTACTATTTTACTTGGTACTTCTTTTGATTTGTAGTTAATTCATGATTTCTGCTAGCATCTTTTGGTTCAAGTTCAAGTTATGGAAAATGAACATAATAATCTATCTTTAGGTAATAGAAGCACACATGCTCTTATTTTAGCCTTGTTTGTGCTATTTTTGTTGGATCTCTTTTGAAGGGTTGAGATTTGAATTATGAATTGCTTTTAAAACTCTTGTACATGATATTTTTTTCTTTTTGTTATCTTTTTTAGTATTCATTGCTTATTACTTTCTCGACTCATATCTCTCTCTAATAGATTTTCAACAGGATTTTTCTGAAAGTTATAAAGGCAATGATGAACATGTATAGGGTTGAGGCTTATGTTAAATACATTTATCTATCCATTTTTTTTCATAGGCTTTGTTCCCTTTTGAGGTTAATTTTGGAGTTCCCATATTTTTTATTGATTGATACATCTCTTTAATATTCCGAGGTACCACACTTGAAAAGTATCATAGAATTGATCTACAAATGATGTTGTAGAATGGTAGCCAATAAGATAATTGTCTTGATTGACATTGCTGTCATTGAGCAGGTTAGTGTGCACCTGTTATCTACTCTGCCTTTGTTGGTCTTTTTTTGGCCCTTTTTAATAGTCTTATAGCCTGTACTATCACTGAAGGACATGCCTAGCAGTTCAGGAGCCACCAACTAATGTTGTGTTTAGTCTTCTTTATTTTTTCCTACTTACTAGCTAGGATTTTCAGTGCTTCACCATCAATCTGTTTAGTGGTTAATTCTAAAAAGCAAAATGTAGATGTTTCCATGTTTGCTAGCCTGCCAGAGGCGGATTTGGTAGCTAAAAATTGTCAGTTCTTATTATCATCTCAAATTAATATATACTGGCAGTCTAGTTCTGCCCTATAGAAATAATTATCTCTATTTAGTTTGGTTTTTTAGAAGTAGCCTTTTCATTATTTTGGTTCAAAATATAGCTAAACTACACACTACTTAGTTCAAGATATAGCAGTATCCTTCTCTCCTGCACCATTCTTTGTATGATACTTGTTTATAGTTTGTAACATAATTTAAAAGTTAAAATTATTATGTTGGTTAAATCATAAATGCAATACGTACTTGTTGGTCTGAGGGGACTGGGGATAAGATATGCAAAATATTATCTGCCTAAAGTAGAATGAGTTTGATTTACAGAAACTATAATGTACAGTCTTTCTAGTATTGGATATATTATTTGTTCATAATGTGTGGCTTGATCGGGTTATATTCATTGACATTGTACATTATTAGTTCTGATGTTAATAGTTTATTGATGTCCTGCTGCCATACCTAAACAAAGGTTTTTGTTTGGTCTGGGCAATTATCGATGTTCACACTTATTTTATGAGTGTATGTATCAATAGCTTATTGGAAATTCTTGTCTGCTAAAGTCCAAAGGCATAAAGTGATGAAGAAAACTGAGGTCTCTTTGTTGTAATGTGTGTATCAAAGCTTATTGGACTGATTATAAGTATGTTCTGTTTGGAATTATAAATAGTTGTTTGAACTCTACATAAATATTCTATATGAATAGTTTTTTGAACCCATATTTGTTTGTACTAATCAGGTTGTCCATCTTAATTCTACGCAAGTTAGGATAAAAATGTATTAACAAAGGCCTTTAAAAATAACAAAAGAGCAAACAACAAGGCATTTACTAAACCTGGATTATTATCAGTCATGTCAAATAGAAAATGACGATTATTGACAACAAATTAAACCGTTAAAGCTATACGATTGAAGAAACAAAATCTTCTAAAATTAATAAGAGAACAACAACCACCAGTACAATAACCACCAGTATAGCAATCACCAGTACAACAACCACCAATACAACAACCACTATCTCAAGGAATTGAACAATCTATAGTGGAGCATCATGTTGTAGAGGAGCAACATGTAGAGGATCAAGTCCAAATAGCTAATTCAACCACTCCGATAATAAATGAACATTCTAAAGAACTAGGTAATATATAGCATAGAAACTTATTGAATTCATTCATGACTTCTAATTTTTTTTCTATTTTCTTATAGTTGAAGGGCTTTTCACTAGAAAAACAAGAGGCAAAACACAAATGAACAAGGTACATGTCCAACAAAAGAAAAAAGTAATCATACTAAATTGGCAAAATCAGCCTATTGGTCCTACTGATAAAGTTGTAACTACGTTAAACAGCTTCCTAGGCATATTGGTAAAGAATGCAACCCTTTACCCATTGGATATATTTGATTGGAGGCTAATGGATACTAAAAAGGATTTATGGAATTATACTTGGATTTGTCTCTATTAGTATTTAATATATTTTTAGTTGAGTTCTAAATTGTTATTGCTGCTTCTTGTCCTCTACTTAGTGTTTGTCATATGACTCTATATAGAACAATAGTTCTACTTCTATATACTGTTAATATATAGAACATTTGTAACCAATATGTTGTAGACATAGAATGGAATCTTATACATATTAAACCTATAGACATAGAGGGGATTATAGATTCCAGTGTTTCACATCATAGCATAAAATGTGAATAAGTCTTAAAAGATGTTAGATTAGTGTAAGACTTAAGGTGTAACAAGGTGCAAGTGCCAAAAAAAATAAGATCTCAGTAAGAAACACAACAAATGTGAAAATTCTAGGTGGATATTACTTGATAGATATGATGCATGTACAATACTTTAAATTTAAAATTCTATCAATTTCTAAACTCACTATGATCTTTTATCCCATCCTTTGAGTATTGCAGGACCTCTCAAATTTGAAGGGGTTTGGTATTGGTAAGAAAATAGAAGGCTGATATATTTTAAAGAAATATATGGAACTAGTTAATTTATAGACTATTACAAAGAGGGTCGTAATATATAGAAAATTTGTAATAAGTAAATATATAGAACAATAGTAGTGCAGATTGTTTTTTAGTGCAGATTTTTTTTTTGTTTTCCTAACTGATTGACACCAACTTGTAGTCAAAATATGATATTCTTGATGCCACAAAAGGTTGGGTTTCGGAAGACTTCGAGAATCATGGAGAAAGCATAGAGCTGATTTGAAGAAAGAACATTATAATCCATATGAAGATGATGAAGTTTGAATGGAAAAAAGGCCAAAAAGTGTTCCATAATGTAAATTTAAAGAGCACCTCATATATTGAAAGTATAAAAATTTTTAGTTAAAACGTATTTCTACATCTGGATCTCATATTACTATTAGTTCTATAGAGACATTATTACTTTAGTTAATGTTATTTATTCATTTTATAGAAAAAGTCCAAAACAAATACTGAGAATCAGATGAAACAGATGGATCCACACAATGCGGGCAATAAGAGTTTTGCTTTAATTCACAATAAATCATTGTGTTCTCTTATTTCTTATTGAGTTTTGACTTGTCATATAAGTAATTTTTTATTTTCATTTTCATATGAAGAGGAAAAAGAGAAGGGGAAACTTTATTGCTGAAGAAAATATTTACGATCGCAAGAGCAAGAAAACCTGGTGGTACATACAAGGCATCAAATCAAAGCACCACTAGTAAAATTGTATGAAACTTATATATTTTAAGTTTATATTGACATAAATGATCATTTATTAATTTATAATTACTTGAATGTTCTTTTGCATATGATTTATTCGGCTGAAATGGAGAAAATTGAAACACAACTAGGTGGAAATTATCAGTATGTTGATGCATTTTCAATAGTCATGGATCCTGAACATCTAGGACATCTAAGATTGTATGGAATTAGGGTTACAAAGATATCCTTGAAAAGAATAAATGGCACTTCTGAATCAACTTTAAATGCCATAAATAATATCGTACAACAAATACAATAAAGGTTACAAAAAATAGAGGATCAAATCAAGGAGCAAAACAAAACCATTTGATAAGTTGTTATTGCAAATGTAATTTCTCAACTTCAGAATGCAGGATTAATTGATCCCAAAATACTAGCCACATTTTCCATTCCTTAGCCAAAAGAATCTACCTCTACACTAGCAACTAAAGGGAGAAATAGTTAATGTTAGTTTCGATACCTTTGCGTAGTCTATATATCTAAACTATATATCTTTTGTTATGGATGCTACACTGTATATCTTTTGTTGGTGCTACTGTTTAGTAGATGTGTATTTAGATTTTAGACAGTTGAAATTGGGATTTTTTGTATAGATTTACTATTTCTATGCATACATGTGTTACTACTGCTGTTTCTTATGTGACTAAAAATGCTATGTTTTTTAGGGGTTGGGGGCATTCAGAGTGTTTGAAATGGTTAAAGTTTGGAGCTTTAGGTTTTTAACAATGGAATGGTGGGGGATTTTTTCTTTATGTTTCTTGGTGGGTTTGTTTTTATTTCTAGAAGCACTGTCGCTCTTCCTGAACATGATAAGCAAGCATTGTTGGATTTTTTAAACCGGTTGCCTCATTATCACCCTTAGCTTGCAAGAACTGGACTTGAGTTGGCTACATGGGTCTATATATATAAATCCTCAATCTTGATCATTTCATATTCTTAGCTCAAATTGAATTTTAAAAAAAAATTCTTAGTACTAATAATATAAAAATGGCTTTGAGAAAATTATTTTAATTTACATGCACTATAGTTTTAATACATGGCAATAATTCAAGTCAAGAAAAAGTGCATAAACCAGGAACAATAAGTTTAGATATTCACGATCAAATCGTTGTCCATGTTCACATCTATACTGGCTGATCTTCTCCAATTCCCCCATTTATGTTAGCTACTACCCCTTTCACTAATCCAAGTTGTAAAACCTTTTAGTTTTGATACTCAATTTTAGATTTGTTTCATTGTAATTTTTATTTTCAAGAGGAAGTATTATAAAGAAAGGTTCAGTCTTTGAAATGGAAATGCTAGCTTTATTTTTGTGTCCTATTTACTTAATTTAATCTACTTGTTATTTGTCATGGTTGACCAAATGTTTATCTATGTGTATGAATTGGGATTTTTTAAACTATTCCGGCCTCTCAAAATCATTAGAAAATAAACAAGGTGTGATTGAGATAGAAAGCTGCGGTAGAGTTGGAGTATAATCGATTGTACAATTTTTAATTCGTATATAATTGATAAATTACCAGCTATGTTATAATATAATATTTTAAATAATTAGTTTAATTAGTATGTAGTCGACAACTAGTTTAGCTAATTGGAAACAAAAACTAATTAGTCATCTCATTTCTGCGCCCAAAATGTGATCTTGAATTCAATTCAAAAATGAATCTTGCTTGAGTGGTTGAGCACCTCCTACATCAACTGTTGGTTTGAGAGTTTGATTCAAGCTCGAGGGTAATGAATAATTCTATTGATACTTCTATGACGGGGTGGGGAAAAAATCAATAGGCTGTAGACTGCTTTAGTGTAAGTTCGTTTGCAGCCTCTATCCAAAAAAGCTTTTAGTTCTTATAAAAAGTTTCTAAGCTCTTTCTTAAACTACTATAGAGTTTCCAATCCTCATCCTCATCCCTAATTAATCCAGAAAATAATAAACCATGCATAGAATTCTAAGATATTGTAATGCCCCGAGTCTGTACCCCAGACACTGCACGATGCTTACGATTCCGAAGGATCACAAGCTAACCCATGACTGATATCTGCTGTGAGCACTGAATAATAATACTGTAATAAATGAAAAAATAAGATGAAAAGCCATAAGGTTCAAAATCTAAAATATTGATAAAGAATATCAACTGTAATAATAATCTCCAAAACTAAATACTGTCTGAAAGTCTAGTCTGAAAAGCCTCTAACTGAACTATCTGGAAGTAGAGTTGATGGGACAAACCCCCAACTAACTCCAGCAATGGAAATACTGAAGCTACTGAAAAGACCAAAATAAAGACATATCATCGATAGATGAGGACTCACTGCAAAATCTTATACTACTGGACAAATCTATCTATGTGTGGTCGGGAACCTGAGCGTCTGAACCTATAATATGAGGCATAATAATGCAAAGAGAAAGTATGGGTCACTACATGGAATGTAATGGTATTCTAGATGAGATAAAGCTGAATGCAAGGGTTCATATGCATAAACAATAACTGATTGAATGATATAGAGTAACTAAATATGAGAGCACATAGATAACTGAAACTGCTATAAATACTGAGCATGAAATATTGTGCATATACATGTATACTGTAACTGAGCTTTCACAGAAGTTGACTTCTGAGTTTTGATAACCGATTAACTGATATATGAGATTTCTAATAACTGAGTTACTAAAATTGACTGATTGTATATGACAATCCTGATTCTGTAGAACCAAACTGAGTTCTATAATGAGACTGAAATTGAGAGTGTGAGAAGTAATCATCTAACTGAAATTCCCCAAATAAGATAACTGGAGTCCAACCTATAACCCAGTTGGAAGTGTGTCAGTACCATGTCACGGGTAAAGACAAGCTAAAGAGTTACCCTCATCAAGCAGGTACTCTAATACGAACAGTGGTACCCTCAACTAGAAGGTAAAAACACCTTATCAATCCTCAACTGGCAGGTTGATGTCTCAACCTATGCTGACTACATAATTCTGGAATGTAAGGACTGCTTCTAAGGATCACACCCTCTACTAGAAGGTGAGCCCCCATCCTTGGGTTTACTCAGTGCGGAATGCTACTACCAGTTGAATAGACCATGGACTAATTACTAAACTGTACTGGATTTCACTGAACTATTACTAAGTATGTTTACTGACTGAACTGGACTGAGTTCACTATGTTCTGTAGCTGATTGAGAGTGCTACTGATTGTGACACTATTGAGACTATTCTGTAAATACTGTAGCTCTAGGTAAACAGCTAGATTTTTTAGTATTAGATACCTCAGGACTAGATAGCATGAAAAGTAAAGCATAGAAATATCTTGAAAAGCATAACAATGTCCACGTGTTCATAATTCATTCATAGAGACATTTTCTCAAACACATACAGGGCATAAGCTTGTACATGATTGGGTCCACCTAATGACATGCCATAATTCCACTATTTACTTCACATAGACATTTTAGCAAACACTTGGGGAGCATGGATTATTTCACATGGTAATGTCCAACACATGAACATCATAAATACAATACTCAATTGCAAATTCAAGGGTTTAGCATGCAATTCATATAATTCATCACATAACTATTTTAATTTCATGGAAAATTATAATTAATCATGAATTGAAACCCAACTACTACAATGGACATAAACACAATCAATTTCAAGCATGAAGTTCATAAATTTGAGATATTGTTATTGTAAAAAAGGTTCTTGGACTTCATGGGGGAAAGAAACCCATGAATGAACACATAACATACCTTGAAATGTTAATTATTGAAGGTTATTGATGGAGTTATTAAGTTTGTTCTTGCTTTCTTGAAGCTAGGGTTCAGCCCTTTGAGAGAGAATGCTTTTAATTTAGAGTAGAATGAGTGAATAATGGTATAACTAGGTTATTTAGGGCTAAATATAGTGTTTAAGATTGACTTGGGTCATGGAAAAATACCCAATTTCCCCTGGGAATAATTTAAAAATCATCACTGGAAAACCCTATTTTGGGCCCTAGCGGGATGCGGCGTGCCACTGGAAACTGAAAATTGTGAACTGGGTCATCAATTTGACATAGTGGTATCGTGGAGCTCCACTGGAAATTGCCAAATACCATTTGTCCTGGCTCCTTTATATGCTGAAGTGCCAGTTGGCATACTGTTTTACAACAATGGCTCTAACTCATTGCCCAGGTATTGAATTTGGATGAACTTTATATCGTTGGCAAGCGGTCTGAATTTCCTATGTAATGGTAATCTCTAAACTGAAAATACTGAGTATTTTTAAAATTCTTATGTATTAATACTCATGTACTAAGAGTTAAACTGATCTAGGAAATATAGGGTATTACAGTATCTTCCCCTTGAGAACATTTGTCCTCGAATGAGAATGATTAAGCTGAGAAACACGGATAGACTGAGGTTACACACTGAACATGCATATATGATGCATGGAATACATGACTAAAATTACTGATAAGCTGACTTTTCATTTTGAACATGCATATCTAATGCATGAGTACGGGACTGAACTGATTCATGAATGCAAGACTGAATATGCAATGGTAATGGATACTTGGTCTGTATATCTACTTTTTCTTCCCAAGTAGCTCCCTCAACGAACTAATTTCGCTAAAGAACTTTGATCAATGGAGCTTTTTTATCAGCCAGTCTACAAATCTGACGATCGAGGATCTGTACTGGAACCTCTTTAATAGAGAGATTATTCTGAATATCTATGCCCTCTAAGAGAACTATGACTATTGGGTCACTGATGTATTTCTTTAGCTAAGAGATGTAAAATACTGGGTGTATTGAAGCTAGATCTGAAGGCAACTCAATCTCATAGGTTACCTTTCTAAAATGGCTGAGAATTCTGTAAGGACCGACATATCGAGGACTGAGCTTTCACTTGCCAAACCTCTATACTCCCTTTATGGGAGAGATTTTTGAGAATACAAAATCACTGATCTCAAACTGGAGATCATTTCTTGAACCCGTATGAATGAGAATATGAGAACATAACTAAGCCTAAGACATGATACATGAACTGAACTGAGCCCCTGAATACATAGCTTACAACTGAGATTGGAACTTGAGGGTTAACTTATAAGTACCCACTACTCCAAACTGGATTCGTTACGTGAAGAGTAAATGGAAGGTTTACGTCGTGAAAGCTCGGGGGATTATAGTGCATTTCCGCCTTAGGATGATGCATCCCCTGAAGGATACTGACTTGGCTAAGCTACTGAGGAACGACTGGGATGATGTATAAGGCACCTATAAATTGAATCATTACTGAATATCTAGGATTTAAAACTGAGGCATGATACATGAACTGAGCTAAACTTGCAAATACCTGGTTGCTCCATCTTGAAATAGTTACCTTCATGAGACTTTGAATAGTGCAAATAGATAGAAAGATAGGAAAACAAACCATACAAACTTATCTGCCTGACTGCTAAACTGAATTGCTGGCTTTAATGACTAACTCAAGATGAAAACTTGTACTCGACTGGACCATTTATTTGACACTATTTTGATAAAGTTCTAGTGACTCTAGGGAGCAAGGAACCTTAGATGGACTGAATAAAACATGTGAACAAGAAATCGCATCCTGGGAAAAATTCTGTAATATAAGGCGAGGCCTACGAAACATCATCTAAATTTTCAAGTTGAGACATATTCCTTAAATACTCTCTCTACTATACTCTCCACCTTAGTATGACACTTCACCTGAGACTACTAAAAATACTCATATGGGCGCTGAGCATGAATGCATAAACATACTAACTTATCTGATAACTGACTAGCCGATAGCTGAATACTGGTCATGTAACATTGAACTGTACTTAGTTTGGACTGAAATTGTAGAGTATTTGTATTATGGAAATGAGGTAAGGACTGACTGAGCAACATGAGATATAAAGAATGAATGCGTGTAAACTATATTATCTAAGAATGCTGGACCAAGTGTATAACATGATTCTAAAATACTGATAGCTAAATAACTGATAATTGTATGCTATGGTCAAGTAAACCTGAGACTGAATTAAGTTTTGATCTGAATGTTGAACTGATATTGTAACTGAGTTCAGATAACTATACGATGGAGACTGACATAAATTGAGGATCTAAATAGACACTCACACTCTTTATTTTCTCAACTCTGATTTCCCTCTTCAGCAACTAAATACAACCTATTACTAGCTATCCACCAATTCTATTTCATAAGGATAGGTCCAGAAATGCTAAAACATGGGGACCTGAAGCATGAATGAACACTATAAAGAACTTAAAACTTTAATTGATGCCTGAGAAATAGAATATCCACATCATTAATTCATCAAGAGATCTAAACTGAGGATATATATGACAAAATCTGAGTTTTGTTGATCATTAGGAGTGTAGTGTGAGTCATGGGAACTGAGTATACCATAATGCATGACATGAGTACATGAGCATGAGATGCATGACCTGAGTTTGGTGTTTTTGTATTCATGGAACATGATTTGTAACACTGAGTGAACTATAACTCCTTATACTAGGAACTGGAAGCGTAAATGATTTTTGCTAATGTGCATAATATGGACTTGATCATAGAGCTGATATGTAAGACATGAAAAGATATCATGATAAATGATGGGTTTTGAGGTTTTGAAGTACAGCTTTTAGATGATCTGCATGATCATTCTTACTACGGGAATAGTTAAAAATGTCATCGATGAAGACTACTATGAACATGCCTAAGTACTGCTTGAAAATACGGTTCCTTAAGTTCATGAAAGTGGTTGGGGCATTTTTAAGACCAAAGGACATGACTAGGAATTCCAAGTGACCATACCAATTTCTGAAAGTCGTTTTTGGAATGGCACATTCTCTGACTCTGAGTTGATGATGCCCTGATCTGAGGCCTTTCTTAGAAAATTAACCGGCGCCCTAAAGTTGGTTAAACAAGTCATCAATTCTGGGAAGTGGGTATTTATTCTTGATTGTGACTTTGTTTAACTGATGGTAGTCTATATACATTCTAAGAGAACCATTTTTCTTTTGCACGAATAAGACTGGTGTGCCCTATGGGAAAATACTGGGTCTAATGAACCCCTTATCTAAAAGGTCCTTTAACTGTTCTTTCAATTCCTTGAGTTCTACTGGTGCCATTCTGTATGGCGGAATAGATATAGGATGAGTGTCTGGAAGAAGATCTATTCCAAAGTCAATTTCCCTTATGGGAGAAACTCTGGGAAGATCTTCGGGAAATACATCTGAGAATGCACTCCCTACTAAAATTGACTCAAGACTAGGAATCGCTGAACTAGAGTCTTCGACTCAAACTAGATGATAGACACATCCCTTGGATATCATTTTCCTTGCTCTAAGGTATGAAATCAACTGACTCTTAAGATTTGTAGTACTACCACTTCATTCAAGGACTGGTTCATTTGGAAACTGAAAATAAACAATTTTGTTTCTACAATAACTAAAGCAAAGCATAAATAGAGCCAATATATACCAAGAATGACATCAAAATCTGTCATCTCTAAATCTACAAGATCTTCTAAAGTAACTTTATAAGATATCATAATCGGACAGTTCCTGTATACCCATCGGGCTATGATAGATTTACTCACTAGGGTAAAAACCGAGAAAGGCTCTGCTAAGATTTCTGGACTGGCTCCAAAGTTAATGGCTATATAAGGAGTTACGAAAGATAAAAAAACCCCTGGATCTAGCAAGGCATAAACATGTAAATAGAATATCTATAACATACCAATGACTACATCACAAGAACTTTCCTTATCTTGTCTGGACTTAAGTGCATAAAGCCTGTTTGGGTGTTTCCCACTGGTGCCACTGTAGGTGGCACCCTACTGATTTGGGCGATGGAACTGAGTTGAGGAACGATTGAACTGACCCTGAGAGCCTGACTGAGGACAATCTCTTATCCTATGGCTTGGCTTGCCACACCCGAAACATAAACCACTATCAGCCCTACACATGCCCTGATGATTCCTACCAAACTCCTATAAAGAGGATTTGTACGACCACTCTTTGGCCTTGATATTCTAGACCTCTTATTATTTTTCCCATTTTCCCTACTATTCCCCCCTCATTGGATGGAGTAGAGGCCATAAACCTAGATAGGACAATAGCTAGTTGATTGCTCTGAGCAACTACTGAATAAGCTTAGGCAGTAAAAACAACTTTGAATTCTTTGTGGAAAAAGTTCTCATTCAGGGGATCTGCCTGAACGGGCGGAGGTACTGGCTGATTTTTATTCCTTCTTCTATTAAATTTTTGGGGAGTCATGTTCTGTAGGTGGAAAGAAGGAATGAATCAGGCTAAGAATTTATATTGAGTTTATGCTCACCACATGATATGAACACTGAAAAAAGGGAAAATTTTCCTAAAACATCGCTTAGCCTCTTGCCCTTAAGTCTGGTGCGCTACACATACATGCATAAGACACTACTAGATGCAGCTTTTAGACTCTCTAGGACTTTTTTGAATCTTAGGCTCTGATACTAAGTTTGTAATGCCCTAAGTCTGTACCTCGGATGCTATATGGTGCTTACGACCTCGAAGGATCACAAGCTAACCCATGACTGATATTTGCTATGAGAATTGAATAATAATAATGTAATAAAAGTGGAAAATAGGCTAAAATGCCAAAAGGTTCTAAATCTGAAATACTAATAAAGAATTTCAACTGTAATAATAATTTACAAAATTAAATACTATCTAAAAGTCTAGTCTGAAAAGCCTCTAACTGAACTGTCTAAAAGTAAAGTTGATAGGACAAGCCCCCAACTAACTCCGACTATTGAAATACTAAAGCTACTAAAAATACTAAAATAAAGAGATATCCTTAATAGATGAAGACTCACTACTAAAGCTAATACTGTTGGCTGAATCTGTCTATGCGTGGTAAGGAACCAGAGTGTCTGAACATATGATATAAGAGATCATAACACAAAGAAAAAGTATGCATCAGTACATGGAATGCAATGGTACGCTAGATGAGGTAAGGCTGAATGCAAAGGTTCATATGCATGAACAGTAACTGACTGAATGATATACAGTAATTGAATATGAGAGTATATGGATAACTAAAACTGCTGTAAATACTGAGCATACAATACTGTGCATATATGTGAATACTGTAACTGAGCTTTTACAGAAGATGAGTTTTGAGTTCTTATAACTGAGTAACTGAGATTTTTGATAACTGAGTTACTAAAACTGATTGACTATATCTGACAGTCCTAACTCCGTAGAACTGAACTAGTTCTATACTGAGACTAAAACTGAGACTGTGGAAAGTAATTATCTAACCGACATACCCCAAATAAGATAATAGGGGTCCAACCTATACCCCAGTTAGAAAAGTGTCAGTACCATTTCATGGGTAAAGACAAGATGAAGAGTTAACTTCATCTAGCAGGTACTCTAATAAGAATGGTGGTACCCTCAACTCGCAGGTAAAAATATCTTATCAACCCTCAACTGATAGGTTGATATCTCAACCTTTGCTGGCTACGTAGTTCTGGAATGCAATGACTACTTCTAAGGATCACATCTTCTACTGACAGGTGAGCCCCCATGGGTTCACTCGATACTGAATTCTACTCTCAACTAAATAGACAGTGGACTAATTACTAGACTGTACTAGATTTGACTAAAATATTATTGAGCGTGTTGACTGACTGAACAGGATTGAGTTCACTGAGTGCTACTGATCGTGATACTATTGAGACTATTCTGTAACTACTGTAGCTCTAGGTAAACAACTAGATTTTTGTGTATAAGATACCCACAGGACTCGATAGCATGAAAAGTAAAGCATAGCAAAATCTTGAAAAGCATAACAATGTCTACTTGTTCATAATTCATTCATAGAGACATTGTCTCAAACACTTGTAGGGAATAAGCTTGTACATGATTGGGACCTCATAATGACATGTCATGATTCCACTATTTACTTCACATAGACATTTTAGCAAACACTTGGGGAGCATGGATTATTTCACGTAGTATCGTCCAACACATGAACATCATGAATACAATACTCCATTGCAAATTCAAGGGTTTAGCATGCAATTCATATAATTCATCACATAACTATTTAAATTTCATGGAAATTTATAATTAATCATGAATTGAAACCCAACTACTGTCATGGACATGAACATAATTAATTTCAAGCATAAAGTTCATAAATTTGAGATGTTGTAAGTTTAAAAATGTATCTTGGACTTCATGGGTGAAAAAAACCCATGAATGAACACATAAAATACCTTGGAATGTTAATTCTTGAAGGTTCTTAAAGGAATTCTTGAGTTTGTTCTTGATTTCTTAAAGCTATGGTTCAACCCTTTGAGAGAGAATGTTTTTAATTTTAGGAAGAATGAGTGAATAATGGTATAACTAGGATATTTAGGGATAAATCTCATGTTTAAGACTGACTTGGGTCATGGAAAAATACCCAATTAACCTTGGGAATGATTTAAAAATTGTCACTGGAAAAACATGATTTTGGGCCCTGGCGTGATGTGGTATATCGCGTTGTGCCACTGAAAAATGGCAATTGAAAACTGGGTCATCAACACAATGTGGTAGTATCGCGGAGCTCCATTGGAAATTACCAAATGCCATTTGTCCTGGCTCTGCGACGCTAAAGTGCCAGTTGGCATACTCTTTTACAAAAATGGCTCTAATTCTTCGCCCGGGTATCGAATCTGGGTGAATGTTATATCATTGGAAAGCTGACTGAATTTCTATGCAATGGTAAGCGCTATACTAAAAAATACCAAGTACTTTTAAAACAATTATATATGAATACTCATATACTGAGAGGGTAAACTAAGTTAAGAAAAGACGGGGTATTATAGATATAAATAATAGAAGGAAAAATTTCACCAGCGTTAGCTACAAATAAAGGATCCCACCCCTTCATTTTCTTCTTCAGAGTGGCTTTTATCACCTGCCCAGCCTCACCCATTAAGATACTAACCATAGTAATCTTTGGAAGCAGTGGTGATGGATGTAGTTCTTTGTATTCTCTAACAGTATTAACCAATTAAAATCTTAGATTCTTGTCCAAAAAAATAATGAATCTTAAAATGGCATATCTTATTTTCATGGAAAAATAAATAATGGGACCTGTTATCTAGTATTATTTGTTTCTTCTGTACTTTACTCTATGTAGGAGTCAACTAGCCCTAAAATGATTACGTATTCCTCATTTTATTGCTAGGAATTATGGGAAACCTCTTTGTGTCTTGGTTCTTGCAAATGTTACTCTATTACCATATTTTTATTTTTCTTATTGTTGTCATTTATGAGCTAGAAGATGGGAATGAAATCGATGAACTTGACCTGACTTAAGATATCGATCATATCGGCTTTGTTTACTGTTGGAACATTTGACCAAGTTTCAAACTTCGTTTATTTTTGAACATTGAAAACTAGTGCATATATATGTTTTGTTTTTTTGAATGGTTAAAAAATTGTTGGTTTCTTGGTTGTGATTTCGATGAGAACGAATTAATAGTAGATACTCTTGGTCTACTTATATATATATTTTGTTATGTTTTATAGAAATATTTCACTTATATAGTACTGTTTGATAGTCGAATAATAAATTTTGCAATAACCTACCAAATAACTATCCCAATAGACTATTAGTAACTATTACAATTTCTTCAAAACAATTGAACCAATAATAACAGTCCCATTAGCATAAAAAGGTGTTATGATAATTTAAAGATAATGCAACACCATCTAAAAAACTATCACTATTTCTATTATGTGATGGTCATTTTAATATTTTATAAGGAAGGTTTGTAATCCTCACCTAAATACCATAAATCATCACAATTCTTGTCATCAGTGTAAATAACAAACATCGCAATAGTATTGCATAACCGTCATATTAAATTTTATAGGAACGACCAATAGCCGTCGTTAT
Source organism: Capsicum annuum (assembly GCF_002878395.1). Classification (NCBI taxonomy): domain Eukaryota; kingdom Viridiplantae; phylum Streptophyta; class Magnoliopsida; order Solanales; family Solanaceae; genus Capsicum; species Capsicum annuum. The sequence goes on along the minus strand of NC_061120.1, from coordinate 30,576,097 downwards.
AGAGCATTAATCGTCACATTATTTTTATGTCAAAAACTATTGCGATAAGTATTTGTATGGCAATGGTTTAGGCAACTATTGTAAACAAATTTCTCAATACAGCTACTATAATGTGATTATCTGTAACATCTGAGATAACCATCGCCATAGATCTATCAAGAAAGCTTTGGCATCTATGAAGATGGTAATAGAACCTTCTCCATAGCCCCTATTTCCACTACTGTTTATAGAATCATACAAATCTTTTAGAATCATCTATAACCTATAATCTTAGCTGGAAAGTGGAATCAACTAACTAACTAATTTAGAAGGCAATGGAAGAGTAATAGTGACAGTCAAGGATATCAACTGAAAAAGGAATATTAACTTTCAAGTGTTAACAAAATAATATTCAAGTATAATCTTGAACTATGATCTTCTAATGATCTCAACACACCACCCTAAATCAGATGGGTACAAGATGTTTATCACACCAAGCTTACTTAGAAGATGAGAAAATTGCTCATAACTTAAGCTTTTGGTTCAAAAATCTACCACCTGATGATGTGCAGGTATAATATGGGGGAGGTGAAGCAAAATTCAACATAATATCCATGGCAACAAATTCAAAACAAGCTAAGGCGAATCTTCCAGAACTAGAGAAACTGGGAATGGTTGTAACCCAATAACAACCCCTTTTGAGTAGTTCAACAATGGCAATAAAGGATTCAATAACAACAACCATCGCTAATGGTAAACCCTCTATCTCATCTACTTAACGGTACAGTGTGAAGACTGACATGACTTATACCCAAATAGCACCCAAAATGGCCCTAATGCTAAATTTTAGAAGTCCATGTATGGGTTAATACATAGTGCGCCTATGAATTTAAGGGATCCAGGTTCTAGTTTTCTATGGTCTAAACTAGTTCAAGGCCCCGAAATCTCCTCATCCTAGGGTAGCTCATTCACTGGCAACGAAATTGAGAGCTCAAGAGGCTATGAAGGCAAAATTTATACAGATTAAACCCCCTAAAATAACAACCAAACAAGGCCTCCCAGTGGTAGTTTCTAAGTATGATGATTATAAAGTAGATTTAGCATGGAGGTTTTGATTCACACTGATTATAAAGTTTGAAAAAGCATGCCTATGATGGAGGTGATCAGAACATAGTTCATTTTATAAACTGAACTAAAGGGGCAAGTCAAACTTACTCACTTTAATTCTAGACACTTTTATATAGATCTAGATAATGATATGATCACTCAAATGTTTGGTCAAAGGGAAGATATATATCCAAGGATAGATGATGAAATTTCAACTGTGGACTCCTATATTTAACCCTAAATAGGAGATCCTATTGTCTCCTTACTAGAGTTGCCTTGGCACTATTATTGCTTAGAGGTGGTGACACCCCTATTATCCCCTATAGGGAAGGTGGTGTTCCTGAATTTGGCATCTTATAAGAAACCTATGGGTAGTGTGTCTAAAATCAAACTACAAATTGATTTAACCAAGCCAAGAACTCAGCATGTCTAGATGGGGTATGACAATGATGAACATGGTGAAAGTAAATGGCAAGAAATTCATTATAAAGGTGTACATGATTTTACATCTATTGCAAACATCAAGGACATACTGCAAAAATATGTGCTATTAAGGAAAAATATGAAATTGTTAAGAGAAAGATGAATTCAAATGACACTATTCAGGATGATTATAGGTGGGATGATAACTCTCAGGTGAATCAAGGAAAGCTGAAAACACCAGATATCTAATCACTTCAGCTATATAATATAGATAAAGGAGACGCCCCCATCAATGAGTGGTAAACTCAAAAGAGGAGAGGTAGAAAGGAAGCTCAGTATTTAATGCAAAAGAGTGATCAGCCTAGGACAAACCAGAAGATAGTCTTCAAACCACTGTCTCCAAGCAAGCAGGATACTGCAGCCCTCACTATATCTAATGAAGTACATTTCTCCAACACGACCCTATATGGATAAACTATGATAGTCCATTTAATACTAATGATGTTACCAAGGAATTTCCACAACAACTAGAAGAGTCTAACACTGCTAAGCCTGCTATTCTAGATGTTGCTGAACAAAAACAAAATGAATTTGCTAAATTCTCCTTCTATGGAGCACCAGCTTAGCAGATCAAGGGACACAGAGAATCCTAGTTGATATTGAGAATGGTGAGAGTATGATGGATGATAAATTGGTGCGAGGCCTTTCCTATAACCTTGAATCTTGTTCTCAAGAGAAAGTGGTTCTTGAATAGATGTAGGATATTAGAGACAATGACCTATCTCAAGAGATAGAGGATGAATACAGGGTGATACACTCTGAAGATCAACTGGATGGTAGTAATTTGGAACACATGAGGACTATTGATGATAATCTGAATAATTTTTGATCCAGATGATCGAGAGAAATTTGCAATGGAAGTGAACTAAATTGGTAGCCAGCAAGGACTATCCCCAGGGGGTTCTTTCTCAAATCCAAGAAAGAAAACAAACAAGATCTACCTAGTATGACTGGTCACACAACCAGACCTTTTACTAGGTCTCACTATAACAAAATAGCCAAATAATTAGACTCCATACATGGATTTCAAGGGATATATTTACCCAAGGTGTTCTGGAGAGACTTTAACAACTTATAAACATTTATTAAATTTCCTTAGTTGCAACTATAGAACCATTCCCCAACAATACTCATCTTGAAAAGCTAAAAAAAACTCAATATAGAACATGCTATCTACATTTCTAATAGAAAAATCTGGATCTTTCGGTCCTTAGATATCTCATGTGACATTTTTTACAATAATGATCAACATATTACTTGTTCTCATACTCATGGTGCACTTGCTTAACCTTATCTTATGAACTTTGTATATACCAAGTGCAGAGATATTCTAAGAAGACCTCTGTGGAATAAGCTGGTGAAACTGTCTGCAATAACTTTACCTTTGGTACACAATTGGTGACTTCAATGTGATTACTGAAGTTGATGAAAAACTGGGAGGCATTCCATATGATATAAGGAAGAGTTTTGAATTTTTGAGGGCAAGTGAAGCCTGTGATTTAATTGATTTGGGATTCCATGACCCCATATTAACTTAGTTTAACCAAAGAGGATGTAACGCCCAGAAATATAGTTCCCGGGATGTCACACAGTGCTCCGAACTACAAGTAGTCCTGAGCTAACCCTAGCTGCCTTATAACATATATGAATCTTATCACAGGGAAATATACGTATAATATCATGATAAAATATGGAAAACTATCTAAATAATATGAATATATCTGAAAGTACTAATCTCATCAATCTGATATAACAAATACTAAAAAGTTTGTATACAAAAACTGAGATCTAAGACTGAATCTGGTAGTTCGACAAGCTTCTAGTCTATGAGTCTAGAGAGTCACTGGGATAGGACCCAGCTGACTAAAACTGTCTAAAATAAATAAAGGAACATCTACTAATAAACTGAAATATGAAAAGCTAAGTCCTCAAACTGTGAGGACTCACTAACTGCAGGGATGTAGATAAGAGTCTCAAAATCACTATCGCTGCTGAGCTTGAGCACCTGAACCTACATTATGGGATAATGTAGCACATAGACATATATATGGATCAGTACTTTTCGGATGTAATAAGTTTATGGGGGTGCATGCAATAAGTAAATAATATCATCACAGTTTATCAAATCATGCATGCTAAATGTAAATGAGTCACATAGCTTGAGAATATCTTACATCTAAAAATCATAAATCATGAATAGTAAAGACTGTAGTATGAATTTTGTGAGTCATTATACTTAGTTCTAAAATTTGTATTCGGTTCTTGTTCTCAAATTATATAGGCTAAGAGAAGTCTGAAACTTATTCTGTATAATAAACACTTTATCTCAAGACTTTATCTCAAGACTTTAAGTAATCAAAATTGTTTTAAGAGTGGGGGACATCTATTTGGGAGGTTCTTCTAATCGACATGTACACCATGTGGGCATCCATGGTGTCCCATGACTAGACTCCGTAAGGTTAGGGCAGTTCTATCCTTGCCATCAGAATAGAACAATCTCATCTAAGTGATCACAATCTCAGTCATCTACGTAGAAGTGGGAAAAATCTAAATCCTACATTGGCACTTAGTTCTGGGGTATGAAACCATAGTAACATACCCATCTTAGAGCTAAATACTACTCTTAATCTCAAGAAAAATCCACTTTAAAAGTAATATAATGGTTTATAATGAAAACCAACTTTAAATCTGTAATCTGAATTTGTAAAGTCAATTTCAAATCTATTCTGAGACTAAAAGGTCAAATCTTTCTCAATAATCTGAAAATATTCTAATCATTATTTTAAGACTAAAGGTCAAATCTTTCTCAATAATTAGAAAATATTCTAATCATGGGGTGCTTATAGCATAACAATTCTTTGAATAAAAATCTTTAAATAGAGGTTAATGACCCATATATTAATCTCATGATAAAATGTCTCAAAATTCATTCTTGATAACATAGACATTTATAAGTCATCGTAAAATCTGGAAATTTCAGCAATATGCATGGAAACATAAACATTATCTTGTAATTCAACTTCTAAATCATAGAAAATCTCATAATCTTGCAAAAAATGATAATAGGTATAAACCCTAACTTAAATTTCATGGAAAATCATATAAATTGCAGTAAATTTGTAATTAAAATAAATTTTTGGGCACAAGGGTGAAAGAATTACCCTTGTTCATTTCCCACATACCGTAATTTGATGATCTTTGATGAAAACTTGTATCTTGGATTCCTATTGATACTTCGGGGATGAATTCTTAGTGCTATTGTATTGGGAAATCTCAATCTTGAGTTATGTTGGAGAGTTAATGGAGGAATCTTGGATTTCTTGGGGAGAAAGTTGATGAACTAGGGTTTTGCTTTGAGATGAAATGATGAATAATGGATAATGTGCTCTCAAATATGAGTGATCTTGTGTTTTTGGTTGGATTTGAGGGTTGGGGTTTAACAAAAATACCCCCTTTAAGCTTTTAAATAAAACTGGGAAACGATGAAAATCCCAATTTTTGGCCTTAGCGCACCGCACCACTATCGCTCCAAGCCACTGGAAAATGCCAACTAGAAAATGGATGGTGGCGTGATGTGGTGATATTGTGTTCCGACCTTGAATGGGACCTGGACACTTGGTGCAATGCACCAATATTCCGATTCTTCACTGGATTTGGACAATTGGGAATTTAGCTCTCTCCGTAATGTGCCAATATCATGGAAGGCCATTAGAAATTGACAATCATTATTTAAACCTTCTCCACGACGCGCTAAACACCAAAATGATGGTGTTTTATGACTAGAACTTAAAATAGACATAACTTTTTAACTATTATCGGATTTAAGTGAATCTTGTATCGTTGGAAAGCTTATTCAATTTCCTATGCCATGAAAATTTCAAATCTAAAGAATTCTACACAAAATAAACATCATTCATTCTAAGAGCTAATTTTTGACATTTTTTGAGACGAGAAACATTGCCTCTAATGTTCATTTGTTTTAATTGAGAGTTTGAGAAAATTTGAGTTGATAAGTATCCTTGCTCTAGTGATAGAGCACATTCATAATGTCATTAATGAGAAGGAAGGAAAACTTAGGATGCCTTATTGGTACTTCTTGATCAAGGTTTTGACTATTTTTTACTTGTTGGGACTAAAGGGATGATGATAGGCGAAATTACGCGCCTATATCAATATATTTTGCCCATATTTTAGCCTAGTTTCGAGAACTAATTATCTATTTCGTACACTTTTAGTCCTTTTTCCTGTAAATGAGCTAACAAATGTGATTAGGAAAGTTTCAGGTATAAATGATGCAAAATACAGCAATTTATGGCTTACTTGACGCAAAAGAAAGCTCACAAACGAGATGGAAAGGAGCTGGACGCATAAAGGACTAAATCTGCTGCATGGAAAATCTGTCCCGGGCTAAAACAGCATTTCTGAAGACTTTGGGACTTACAGACACAAAGCTGGATTTTTGCCATAATACATTAACCTAGTGCAATTAGGTTATGTGTTTCATCATTCTATTTGGATTATAATTTTGTAACCTTACCCTAGTACAATTGGGTCAAGGATTTCATTAGTATATTAGGATTTGGTTATTTATTTTATTAGTTTAGTAGGAGTAGGATAGGAGTATTATAAATACCCTATCATGTTAGAGATTTTAAAAGAGGGGGGAGACATTCTGACAATTCATTCATCTCCTTACAATTAAGACATCTTCCTACAACCCATTCTCAATTCTTCATTCTTCTACTCTTAAATTCCACAACAAGAGAATCGTTACTTGCTACGGAATCACTAAAACCACACGCCAAACACCTACTATTCACGCCATCCACCATGCAAAACGTGATATCCTTCGCATTCATGGGTAACTAAATCTCTTAGTTGGGGTTATGGAAGCCGAATGAGTTACTATCTATAGCTATGAGTTTGTGAGTTCAAGACAAGTATATTGCTTATATCATTATTCTCTTCATCTTAAATCTACATTCTTTGCGGTTCAAACACAAGAACACGCCATTCTAACATCTAACCTGTTCGAGAGAAAGGTTATTTGTCTAGAAAAGAAGACGCATAGACCAACGCCAGTCTAACATCTGACTTGTTCGAGAGAAAAGTTATTTGTCTGGAAAAGAGATGATGTCAAGGTAGTAGGACACCCTTTCCTATTAAAAAGCTAGTGCCGTACCTGGACTAACTTCTTGGAGAATTCGTACCGTTAGTCACGCTTTAAGCTCGAGAGAGTTAAAGTGAAATAGTCCTTGTTTAGGTCGAGAGACGCTTGGATTTACCATCGACTACAATTCTCTATAAGCAATTACATGTCAAGACTCTACACACTCATAGCCAATAGAGACGTATACCTCAGAAGGTGGACATAACCCCAACGCCTCAATTCTCATTGTTTACAACACACGTGACAATCTCTCTTTATTTTGCTATTTTCAGTTCTTACATTCTTGTTTTGGTTACATACTACAATCCCCCCTTTCCTACGAGACTTGCACTAAAAGTCTAGTAATTTCTCTTGCTTGTTGGCCAAGCTATTCTCTGTGGGATCGATACCCAACCCAGGTTGGGTTCTATATTTGCTAACGACCGCTTTACACTCCCACGAGAGCTGTAGATTGAGCGTTATCAAGGGACTTCTGGAATTAATAAGGGATCAGGTCCCTAAGTTGCATGATATATTAATTGGAGGATGCAAGGTGTATAGTGATAGGGAGAAATTCATCAACAGTAGTGGTGATCACTCTGATCATCAAAAAGGGAAAAAATTACTATATCTTGTTTTTATGGTGATCATCTGACAATAAAGGACCTGGTCCCAGGGTCTTCATGAATTAAGTACAGTTGTCACTGTCCTGCACAATTTTTTCTTCTAGTGAAAGGAACTGTACAGATTAGCTTTAACTCATTAGAACACCTAGCCCAATCAAATTTTTACCCTAATCCTTATTCCACTAAAAAGAAAAAGAATATTTCTCAATAGTGAGTTTTAGTTAATCAGAATATAGAAGAGAGAAAAAGGCAAAAACATAATTTTGCAACATTGCTCAAGTTCTTAATTTCTATATTTACTAAGGAGTGAGTGTTATTGAGTCAAGTCATGGTCTATAATTTAATTACTCATGTTATAAGAGTAATTCTTTCATTTTTCTCCTTAGAGTGCTTAGGTAGAACTACCTGAGTTTCATACTGGTTAGATTTAATCATTATTGAAAGTGAGTTCTTGGCAAATTTCTAAAGGTAGGCTTATAGTAGAGTTATTACAAGCAGGTGGAGCATAGAGTTAGTTTCAAATCGATTCTATAATCAAGAGGTTGATTATAGTGGATTATTGAGTACTTTTGAGGGAAAGCCATGGTTTTTTCTCCCTTGTGCAAAGAGGTTTCCATGTTAAATCGTTGTGTTCTTTAATTCATACAAATTTCTAGTTTCGTTACTACTTTACTATTTTAATTCTTTTGTCTGACTCTAAGGGACCTGGTCAATTATAGTGTGGTGCAACCCCCTTAAATTTTAACAATTCTAGTGTTCCTCCTCAGCAGCTTGAATAATCGTGGGCACCATTTCCCATATCTAGATACTCGATGAGTCCTCATAGTTCTAGGTCCAAGTTATGATAATTCCAAATGTTTAACATAGTTATTTCAGTTATTTAGCTTTCAGTTCAAGCTAACTGGGATCTATATCAGTGTTTTTTCAAATTTTTGTTTAAAGGTTTGTCAAGACTAGTTAGACTAGACTTTCTTTTAGTATGTCGTAGATTTGAGATTGTTTATCTTTACGAATTCAATTTATCAAAAAATTCTTTAGTATTCATACATATTTAAGTTTATATTTTTTAGATTTTTGTGTTGAGTATATATCATGGGTTAGTTTCGGGCTATTGATAGTACTAAGTATCATGTGACGTCTAGGATGTATCTTCATGGAATTACACTTATTGTTTTTAGTCACGGTCTGTTGACTTGGTCAATTGTTGCTAATCATGGTCTTTACTTGATGAATTGCCACCATTAACTTATTTTTATCTATTTTAATTATGTATTGTTGTGAAAGACTAAGTGGAAATAGAATCAAGGTAGGTAATTATTAGTGTTCATGGTTGTACTTTCTTAAAAGGTTAGGATTATTTCTTCACGTTTGTTATTTTTGGGTTGGTCGATGATCCTGCTAGTACATAATAGACTTGTAGTGATACTACCTAGACTCTTCTTTTTACAGAGAAGAGAACCTTCCAGTTACTACATTAAGACCTCAACTTAAGATCATGGCGACATTACTCAAGGGAGAGTTGTATCTTTTAGGCATCCATGAGTTGTCTCTCTTTAGGTCTTTTCCTCAAGTTTTGGATATAGATAATTTTCATATTATACTAAACCAAATGTTGACATTGTTAGATATTTTGGGTACATTGACTTTCAATTTTTGGTGGTATTTAGACATTTGTACATTTCTACATTTGGTATTTAGTTAGAATATTTCAATGATATTGGTTTTATCTATGGAATTTATTCTTTATTTTAAAATATATTAATTTGAATAGATAGGTATTTTGGTGTAATTGACTCTCCCACTAGAGGGGCAGTGTCTATTCCACTCGCAGTGTATTGGTATCAGATCCCTACGTTTGTTGCTCTTGTTGTACTAAAAATGGGTCCAATTGAATCTGTTAAAACAGTATAGAGACGCTGTAATTTTCTGCAAGAGGTTATACGACTTAAGGAAATTATCACTTCTTTTTTCTTTTAAGATATAACTATAATCTAGTTGGTATCTGGAAATCCAAATTTGAATCTAACCTGTTCACTATTTTGTTCACAGATGATGAATACTAGAGATAACAAGGTCAGAGCAGCAGCTCCCTCACTAGTAGTTCCATCTACATAACAAATATCTTAAGGTAGACAAAGGAGTATGGAATAAGAAGAGGTAGAGAAACACTAGTAGTTCTAATTTAGTTTGACAAATATCAAAGATACCTCCACCTCCCCATGACCAACATGATGAGGTTATGAATGATAAAGTTTTGGAATATGAGGTGGCAGTGCCAGTTCAATAGGTTTAACTCCTCCATTGATGTCGTCTGAGATGATTCAGTAGGTTCTTGATTTTTTGAGTGCATTAGAAGGTATAGAAACCACGCCTATAGTACCAGCATACAAGTTCCCATGGGTGCGACCTGCTACTACTTTTGCTTCAATGGTGGATGAGGTCTCGAGGATGGAGGTTTTTGCTCTTTTGGTATTAGATCTTGGAAAGAATAGAAATTAACATAATGTGTTGACTAATTTTCTTAAGATGATATCTCCTACCTTTGTTGGTTCTATGATAAGAGATACATCCATATTCATTGTTGATTGTTTTAAGTGGCTGCATAAAATAGGTATTATGGAACAACATGGTGTGAGTTAGTAACTTTCCAACTATATTGTACTGCAAAGTAGTGGTAGAGGGCTGATATGTAATTTTGTTTCCATCTTTACCTCTATTGTCATAGACTCAGTTCCATACACTATTTTTAAAGAAATATGTAACTTTCACCATTCGTGATCATTAGAAGGATGATCATTAGACTCAGTTCCATACACTTTAAAGAAATACGTAACTTCCATACATAGTATATTTGTTTCTGCAAATGAAACTAAGTTTTATGCACTAGTAAGTTTCTTGGTACCAAAGATGAGAGGATTTAACTTTTTTTGAAAGGTTAGAACACTGACATACTGGTTACGGTGACAAGATGACTTCTGCTGGGAAGACCTTAATATGTTGTTTATTAGGTGGATAAGGTAGAACGAGTCAAACAAGCTGGTCAGGCTAAGGATATAGCAAAGAATCCTTGAATGTAGGAAATCTCATTAGTTCTTACACTAGAGGTTATGGTCATCAGGCTTATCTAGCTCACCCTATCCAGTCAAAGCTCTACCAGCATGTTTAGTGGGTTTGTAAGGCACTACTTAGCTATCCTCAGTAATGTGAATCCAAGGGGATTCATATTCTTCTTATAGAAGGCCTTCCCTAGATCAAACTTTCTTTACTTATAGTGTCGTGCGGCACTTCATGAGAGATTGTCCTAATGGTAGGTAGAGTGGTTCCAAATAAAAACCACATGCTAGAGTTGTGGTGCCAGTTGGTAGAGGTAGCGGTAGTTATAGTAGAGGTCATCAACAGGATGGGTGTAATAATGTTACATTTAGCTATACAAGTAAGTGTATGTGGTCGTGTAAGTAATAAAATACCTATTGCGAGCCAAATATCAATCCCATAGGGAACGTTTAGCAGAAAATCCAATTCAAGTATTTCTTTTGAAGTTAAAAGAGTGATTTGTAACTAATGAGAAATTAAGTTTTGTTATGCTAATAGTGACAATGAACAATATTTGAAATCAACAGTGTTGGAAATAATAATTAGGAGGATTCCAGTGTCATGGAATCTTGAACATTCATGCAAAGCTATACAATCTAGTTGGTTAGGTTATTTATTTTGTTTGTTGACTCACAGAGTAAATATCATGATTGTGGTCTTTCGAGACACTAATCATCTATTTAAATTAGCCTCAAAACTACATTGTTTATCCGGGATGGAGCAACTAATTGAAACCCATTTTTATTTCTACCCATATTTGAGCCAAACAAGAATATTAGATATATTCCTATCCTACCCCCAAATCTTATTTTTAATTCATCTAAAAGAAAAGAATCCATTCCTTATGTTCTATGTTTTATTCTAATATTACTCCTTCCAAGCTCACAAAAGTAATATAGATGTATTATGAAGGTCATGAATCAATAGAAAGTGAGTACATGAACATAAAAACAACTAAATATGATATTTAGCATTAACCAACTTGAAAATACACTAAGAAATCATGTTCATAGCCTCAAACCTAGAAAGAAGGTGTTTAGCCACTTATAGTTCTATAAATAATCACCATTAATGAATGCACTAGTAAAACTATACGAAAAATGGAAGTTAAAGGAGAAAAACCATAGAAAAATGGAAGTAAAACTTTTCCTTTCTCCAATCACAAGTTATTGTAGAGACGCCTTGGAATTATGGATAAGTACTCTTTATATAGGCCTTTAGGTCATCCATAAGAAGCCTCATAAGAAATATAAGTATTGACAACTTTTCCCTTAACTTAAACCAAGTTTAGTTATTTGGGGTAAGGGGGTGTATCATGGCCTAAAGAATGAACAAGGAGGTAAACAGAATGGCCTATGGCACACCGCAACCAGTAGATCCATACTCTAGGGGTTGAGGTGCATGGCCACTACTTGCTTTAAGATTTTTTCTAATTCGTCCTATATTCTTTGTCTTACTCATTCCTTGTTTCCCCACTAGTTGTTGCTTGTAGATAGGCCTTCTTTAGCTTTCATAGCTTCTCTGAATGTGTCCTATAACAACTCAAAACAAATATTAGGCCATACAACAAAATAAATCTCATTAAAATACACTAGGCCAAACATAGCTTGGGCTAGTTGAACTAGTTATCTCATCTAATCTCTATTTGCTCCTTTTGTCTCTAGACATGTTTCAAATATTCATTAAACACTCTAAATATTCTACTTAGCATATAGTTTTACAAATACACTTTATAATTCATTAATCACATAGGTTTATCCTCAAAAGTAAGCTAAACGAACGTAAATAATGACACTTAGGTGAATAAATATGCTTAAGATCACTACCCCACACTTAAAGCATTGTTTGTCCTTGAAAACTCGTTACACTACTAAAAATTAAGGAAGACTCTAACATCACTTCTTGAACTACAACCCTCAAAATAGAACTACAACAACTTCACAAATAGCAAGTTCTACATTAGGCATGTCATAATACAATTGAAATGATATGAATACTACTACAAGACTTCCAAGACTCAAAGACTAATTATACCAAGTTGGAAAAATTATGGACTTTACTCAACACAGAGATTAATAAGTCACATATCAATCATTAAACATGCACCCTTACCATAAGAGAGTCACCCATAACAAACACATAACTTTCAACACAAAAATGGATGTTAGTAAAATTTTGCTCACTCATACAAAGAATTTTCATGACACATATGATTAACCATAAGCTTTCCCTTAGTGTAGTACTCCACTAATATCAGAATATCAGAGCTCAGTATCAATTAGAACTTTAAGGATTGTAATGTAGGCTAAAGGGATGGGTAGGAACTATTATGGCCAGTAATAGTAACTATCTTCCCTAAGCTCTTTAACACACCACAATTTACACTAAACTCTTCTCCAACCAACCTATTTTTCACGACTTTATCTTTGCACCATTCTTTTGTTATGCTCCATCTCTTTAATCTAGACTACACATCATTAGTAGGGAGTATTTGCTATCAACTCATGATTCACTTTGTTTGATCAATTTTTCTTTTCATTAAATTCCTCCCCACCAACAACACTTAAAATTTTTAAACAACCCAATCATTATTACTTTAGGGCTTCGACTTTATTTTTTCCTTCTTTATTTTACCCTTTTTAACAACTTAATTTTTCAACTAAAGTGCTTACGAATTTTGGATGAAATTATGATCAATTGAAAGAAAAAGAATAAGCTACATACAAGGCTATCAAAGAATAGGCTAAAGTCTCAACAAGGAAAACCTAAGGTCATGCATAGAGGGTAGATAAAGTAGGTCTAAAATATGGCTATCAAAGAAAAGCATATATCATCTCCTAAACTCAACATTCCTTATTTTTCTTTGAAAACACACCTGGAAAGTTCTAGACATCAACATGCAAAAATTGAATATAACAAAAACCACATAATATATGATACATGTTTAACTCAAGATGAGTCTTTATAGACTCTCAACCAAGCAACCATAAGAATTCAAATTTAAGCAAAAATCACATAAGAGCCAGATAAAAGATCATAGGTATCTTTGATGTGTGAGATAATGCTAACATATTTGAGGCTTTTAAATATGAATAATTCCAAAGTCTTAGGAAAATTTTTGCATTTTTGATTGTTTTTTGCTTGATTTTGCAGTAGAAGCTATAATGCAAGAGAACCAACAAGGATAAAAGCAAAGGAGTTGAAATCTGAAGTAATTCGAAGAGAAGTGTAGCTGACGACATTTCTGATAAGTCGTCAGCCTTGTGATAATTTATCATCTTCATAGTCAGCCTCAGACAGAGAATGCACCTGAGTTGAGGGTTCTGATGATATTTTGTGATAAGCTATTAAGAAGCTGATAGGTCATTAAAATTGTCGTCAGCCTAAGGTAGAACATGAGAGCTGAGTTAGAGACTTGATGAAATTCATGATAAGTCATCAAGGATTAGATAGTACATCACAATTTGTCATTAACCTAAAGCAGTGAGTATCAAAAGAAAAGAGGAGCTGACGACATTTGTGATAAGTCGTCAGCCTCCTAATAGGTTGTCACAAATATAGTCACCTAATTTGAGGGATTATTAAACTCTTGTGATTTTGTTTCCTTATTTAGACTGAACTATTTAAAGTCTTGTTTAGGGTTTCTTGAGAGTTCTGAACATAATTTGGAGACACGTATTTTGATATTTTCTCTCTCTAGTTTCTTGACTTGAACAAGCAATTATTTGAAGAGATTATCATCATTATTTTGGGATTACTATTGTGATTGTGGTAAGTTTATCTTTCAAATCATGAATATAACTAGTTGTTTCAATTATTACATCATGAGCAGATAAATTCCTTTAACCTAAATTATGGGATCTAGGGTTAAGTCTTGATAAGGTGCTGAGTGTTCAGGAATCAAAAGGTGGTAGGACTCCTTGATAATTCTGAGGTTTTAATTATCGTCTATTGGTTATAAATGATAGATAACACCTGCTTGGATTTGCTTGAGAAAGAAATTAAATATAGTGGGAAATGAATTATTAACAGGGACTTGGAAGCACTATAAACTTCCATTTAATAATTAACGTTGTAACAAGGTTGATTAACCTGAGGTAAAATCTAGTCATGAATATAAATTCCCTAAGTATGAGAGTATTAGGTAATTAAATGCTTAAGTAGGTCAACAGACAGTTAGGCATAACTTTGATAAAGATAACTTATTGTCCTACCTACTGTGATAATATTGGACCACCATTAGCATCTGTCAAGTAGCAAAACCCCTATGAATACAATTTTGGTCTTTCCATAAACTCTTAATTATGAACACTTCACTAAAGTGACCAACAATTACTTTCTAAACTAAAAAGCCCCCATTTCAAGAAACATCTAGCTATCAGTTGATTAAATTGCAAACGACTTAAGTTCATACCATATTCCCTATTGGATTCGACCCCAACCTAGTTGGGTTTTATATTGAAAATGATCGCTTACATTCTCATTAGAGAGGTGTAGTTTGATCGTTATCAAAAATAGTGTCGTTGTTGGGGAATACAGTTGTAAATTAAAGTTGGGTGCGCTAATTGACTGTTTGTCAAGTTTTCTAGCTTTAAATTTATTTGTTGTTTTTGTTTATTGTAGGATCTTTCTAGAGTATGCCAAGCACTAGAAGTTCCAGAGGACCATTATTACCACTTGATCCAAAACCACAATGAATTGGAAGAATGGCAAAATAGTAAGAGGCTGATAGATTGGCAACCTTAGATAGAGCTCAGGTGAATGTGAATAATATCGGTCAATAAGCATGACATCAAAATCCTGAGGATGAAGATTTTGGAGACGAGAAGTTGCTAAATCCTGGTAACCCCAGGCGTGTAGAGCAAGTAGCTGCACTAGTATGGTGTAATGCTAATAGGAACCATCCGTTCCGAGAAAGGCAAGAGTAACAGGTGGTCTTGTATGACCTTAATGATGATAATGATGGAATGGATAGAGCAGGTGCAATGGGTCCAAGCATTCCTTTATCGTTGGCACCTGGGGCAAAATTTAACATACGAGTACTATGATTCAACTCCTCAATCTGAAGGGGTTATTAGGAAGCCTCCTGAGGATGACCCAAACTTGCATCTGGTGAATTTTGTCACTATCTGTAAATATTTTGATAACCCAGGAGTAGGCCATAATGCTATTCGGTTGAGATTGTTTTCGTTGTATCTTTCTGGGGAGGCAACTTTGTGGCTAAATAAGCTGACACTCGATTCTATAACCAACTAGAGGTAGTTGAAAGGAGCTTTCCTAGAAAGGTTCTTTCCGTCTTCCAGGAGGGTACAGTTGAGGGATGCGATCAGCAACTTTAGGAAGCTCCCAACTGAAGCCTTGCATAAAACCTGTGAAACATTTAAGAAGAAGCTGACTCAGTGTTCGAACCACAATATGATGGACATATAATTGATAGAGACTTTGTACAGGGCTCTTAACTCTGTGACAAAGCCAATTATAGATAATATTGTGGTGGTTCATTTGTTGATCTTACATTCCCAGGGGCTTCAGAGATACTAGAAAGAATGACCAAACAGAGTTGGGCATGGCATACTAGAGACTTTGTGGTAGCTAGACCCACTATGTCTAGGGGTATTTCTGTGGAACAATGCTGAAGAGATATGGAGCATGACCAAGACATGGCTTACCTTAAAATATAGATGGACTTGCTAACCAAGCACTTGCTCTCAGGTAAGACTGAGAAGGTGAAAGTTGTTGAATCTCAGGAAAGAGTTGATGCTGGTGCAGAAGAAGAGGCGAACTATGTTAATAATCAAGAGGGTTTCCGAGGCAATGGACAAAGGACTCATGGTCGTAATTAATATGATAATCCTAGTTATAAAGATAGGGAGCAGGGAAATTAGAGAAACAACAAAGATATGAGCGGGCTCTATGTCCCTCCTAGAAATTGTGAGACTACTACAACAAGTTCTGAAAAGATGTCCATGAAGGACATGATGACTAAGTTATTGAAGGGAGTAAAAGCTACAAACTCTAGTGTAACTACCTTAAACACTGATCTATCATCTATTAGTCAATTGGTAAACTTACATTCCACCACAATCAAATAGTTAAAGCAGCAGATGAGCCAACTCTTCGCAGCATTCAACTATAGAAAGAGAAAAATGTTATCAAGTGATATGGTCCAAAATCCATGGAACGATGGATCATTTATGGTGATTACCACATTACCTGGTCCTTCTGTGGGCAAACATGTAGTTGATGAGGTAGTTGATAATGAATTGGAAGAAGGAGGTCCAGTGGAGTTTGAGAAGCTGGATAATTCTGATGATGCTCAAAAAAAAAAGAAAAGGAAAAAGAGGTAGTGCTGAAAACTATCCCAATACCACCACCTCCTTTTCCTCAGCGGTTGAAGAAAAAATAGATGATGTAAAATTCAGAAAATTCATGGCAATGCTCAAGAAATTGACAATAAATATGCCTTTGGTTGAGGCACTTCAGAAAATTTATGAAAAACCTTGTCACAAAGAATGGAAGGTTAGCTATGAGCCAGAGGACAATCTTCTTCATTGTAGCGCTATCACTACAAGGTCTTTAGTGCAGAAAAAGGCAGACCCAGGAGTGTTTACCATCACGTGCACTATTGGGTCCCTGAATTTCACAAAAGTGCTATGCGATTTGGGAGACAGTATAAACCTAATGCCACTTGCGGTGTACAAGAAACTAGGTTTGGGGGATCCTACCCGAATGAACATGTGATTGGTGATGGAGGATAGGTCTGTAAAGCGGCCAGTGGGTATATTACATATGTATTGGTAAAGGTGGTCGATTTTATTTTGCCTTCTGATTTTGTAGTCCTAGACTGTGACGTGGATTTTGAAGTGCCCATTAACTTGGGCAGACCATTCCTTGCAACTGGGAGAATGATCGTAGATATGGAGCTGAATGAGCTGAAGTTCAGGCTAAATGATAAAGAAGCACAATTCAAAATACATTCATCTATAACACAACAAAAAGTAATGAGTGTTTTCTCAATCGTGGACGTATTCTATGAAGATGGTAAAGAGGTATCAATAGGTTGTCTTAGCAAAGTCTGAGTAGTCAAGATAACCAAGTCGTGCCGCGATATTAAATCACGCGTTATTGGAAGAAAACCTAAAATTTTTATGTTCCAGCAAATTATTTATTTTTGTAATTAGGTTCTAGTGCAAAGAAGGTGGAATCTATGTATTCAGCCAAGTTCTCCTGACGATATTTTTTTTATGGGCTATCGCAATTGTGATAAGCCATCAGATTTGCCGTCAGAGACATCAGTTTTGAAGTAGGGTCTGTTAAGGCTGATGATATTTTTGATAAGCTATCATATTTGTGATGTCTTATCGGAAATATCATCACAAAAAAAACCCAAAATTAGCTAAAAGTCTCGGCCTAGGTAAAAAGATCCGACCCGGCCCAAGACACTATTTTTCCACCTTCCCGCTTTTTTCCTCTATTTTACTTAAAGTTTTATTTTCTTTCCATACTTAGTTTATTTTTTTCCTTTTTTTTCAAAGTGTTTCCAATTAAAACAAAAGAAATCCTCCTTGTGTATTTGGGTTTGTAATCAAAATCAAGAATATTTTTTTCTTCCTCTTGCTCATAGTGAAGGTACCCACCAGGTATGCTCGAAACCTATCCCTTCTTTTCAATTGGTAAGTGATAAACTGAGGTGAACCCAAGTTCCCAAGAAGCTTGAATCAAGTTATCTTGCAAATGGCTGAAAATTAGGAACTAGGGTTTGCTGTGCAAGCTTGGGACTTACAAGCTCAACTCAAAAACGAGAACCAATGGGGTTTTAGGGAGAAAGCAGGTTAAAAAGCAAGTTAAAGTCGAGTTAAATTTGTATCCTGAGCTGATGACATTCATGATAAGTTAACACAACAGTGACGATTTATCAAAAATGTCATCAAAGGTTGCTAAAAATATTGTGGGTTCTATTTAGAGATGACGACATTCATGATAAGTTATCACAACTGTAACGTCTTACCAGAAATGTCGTCAGAAGTTGATAAAATTTCGTGGGTTCTGTTTAGAGCTGACGATATTTGTGATATTACATTTGTGATGGCTTATCAGAAATGTCATCACACCAGAGATCTGAAGCATGAATAAGTCCTTTCAAGGGGTGTGAAACTTAAAATGATTGATGTATTTATGTTTATTCTCTTGACGGCCGACTAATGGTTTTTATCTTGCTGCATGTTATGAAATGGAACCTAAAGGAAAGAACTCAAAATCTACAAAAAAGTGACCAAGGGAAGTGTACCTCGGAGACTCTTCAACGAAGAGTCTGATTATGAAGAGGAAGAGCCTCTACTCAGGTAGCAAAAGAAGAAGAAAATCCCTAAAAAACCTTCACCACCTCCACTAGTTGAAGTGGAGGAAAGTAAAGAGAGTGACACTGATCCAACAACATCTGAACATACAGCTTCTGAGCAGACGGCCTCTAAGCAACAAGATTCTGAATATGCTGAATATGAAGAGCATGATTCAGATCATCCTAATTTCGAGGAGCATAAGTCTGGGCATCCTGAATCCGCGGGACCATCAACTAAGTCCACTTCTTTCGAGCCACAAGATAAGAAAGAATCTCCGATTAGGGGAACTATGGTTAAATGTAAGAATCCTGAAGTCCAAGATGGCACTAGGTGGTAGATTACCAAAGCTCAGAAAAATTTCTTTTATGGGCTTTGCAGAACTAAAAGAAAGGTTGTTAAGAGGCTAATCTTCAAAGAGAAGAGAATCATCATTAAAGGGTTGAACAGATACCCCGAGATGGAGCAGAAATTTTGTAATTACAATTTGGGATGGACGATAAGAGGAGGAAATTCTTTTTTCCCTACACTAGTTAGGGAGTTCTATGCAAACTACCAAGCTCACTTGGAAAAAATATGTAGAAAAGGGAGGAAAGTGGTTGACCAGCCTTTATTGGATAAAGTTCTAGTACAGTGTGTAATGGTGAATGTTTCTGAAGCAAAAATCAATAAGTTCCTTCATGGACCAAACTTCACTCCTCAGGCCATTTTACCTACTTTCTATACCTGGTTGAAGCATCAGGAAAATCAAAGGTCTTGGTTATCCACGCTCATAGCTGATGAAGAACCAAAATGGCTGACCAAGCTAAGTGAAAGATCTTCAAGGCCTCCCTGAATTTAGAGGCAAGATTTTGGTGGGGTATTGTACGTACCTGGTTGATGCCCAGAGATGGCGATAATATGCTCGGGGATGATGGAGCAATACTAGTCGCAAGTTTTATGGCTAACCACAAATTGAATTTTGGAGAGATTATTGTCGAAGAGATAAAAATTTGGGTCTCAAGGTTTGATACAGTATATCCCTTCCCTTGTTAGATTACAAGGTTGTGTAGGGCAGCCAATGTGCCCAAAATTGTAGGGTTAGAAGAAGAACTCCTTGCTAAGAAGACCCACAATCCTATCCGAAATGAGAAAATCAGCCAAGGCTAATGCTTGATAGGGGTGCAGAGATTCCATCTGATCCACCAGTTACAGGTACCAGCGCAGTGCCTAATGTAGAAGTATAGGATTTTGAGGCTGCACCACCAATATTTTAAGCACGAGTAGGTCAAGTGTCTGGAACTGAAACAAACCCTTTTGCTACGGTGCCTACAATAGAATTTGCCTTTAACCCTATAAATTTCAGAAGAGTAGTAAAGCAGTCTAAGTGGTGCGAGGCTCAGCTTACACTCTTTGCCAGGCAATTTATAGTGGTAGTGGACAAGAGGGTTAAGGCTACACTCGAGCCCTACAAGGCTCTGTCAGGTCGAATTGATAAATTGGAGAATCACTTCAACGCACAGTCAAAAGAGAGGTTAACTCCAGAGATAGCATTAGTCAGATCAGACCTAGACAAAGTAAAGGCAGATATTGGGAAGCTACAACAACACCACTATATGGTGTAAAAAGATCCAGCAGTTGGGGAGTCTGAGGGAGAAATCCCGATGCTTGATCTCACAGAGGAGCCAGTGAAAAAAAAAAGAAAGGTGAGAAAAAAGGCAAAGGTAAGAGAGAGAGGCCCGGCAGTGATGAAGAAAGAAAAGCATAGAAGAGGGAAAGAAATAAGTCTGAAAAAGAGGAAATGATGAAGGTAAGGATTGAGTCCTTTGTGGATAATGAAAGATGGGAGGCAGCCATCCAAGCAAGAGCCACAGGGGCCTCTACTAGTAGGCCTTCAGAGATTGATAGACCAGCTGCACTAGAATAGAGAAAGGATCTTGATAGAGATAGGGCAGCTAAGGATGTGGTAGTAGGGTCAGCAACCCATGACCCCCGAGATTGATCTATTCTAGGTATACTCTAATCCTAAGTTTAGATTTTTTGTATTTTAAGTTGAGGGTGTAGGCTAAATTATTGCTGTAAAATTTTGTACCGACTAGGAGACATACTTGTACTTAAGGAAGTTGAATTATTTTGTGATTTTTGTACACCTCTTCAAGTGGTCTACTTCTTTAACTGTGTGATTTGCATTTAAGTGTGACCACTGTGCATTTTTGTATGGCATTAGTTATAGTAAAACAAAAATCATTGCTAAATAGCTGCACAAACTAAATAAGTAGTATATTCCGATATACCTGTGTGCCAAATGCGTGTAAGATGTTACTTATTTCCCTCTGCATGCTGAAGCCAGAACTTGCTCGATTAGTCTTTTCTAGGTTGAAGGATAGGGGTTAGGAAAGGATCATAGGCCATTTTGATATGAGCTCACTTTAGCCTAAATGACCCTCCCCATGTGTGTAATATCCTTTGATCCTTGTTTTGAGCCTGATTATACTATTTCTTTTTATGACACCTGTCACCTTCCCATTTAGATCATAATGAAGCTATTTTGGCCCTGGTCCTCCTTGGATACTGTGCACCTTGACTTAGGTAAATAGCCTAAGTTGAGGGTGACTATCATAGGGGTGTGTGATGCAGAATGAGTATGAATAAAGGTATCATAAAATAAAAGAATAAAAAAAGCTAGGTGCAGAGGAAAAGAGCAAGAAAAAAAAATTATGAAAAAGAATAAGTGATTATGGAAAAGACCGCACCTAGCCTAAATAAGTGTGATCAATAAAAGAGAAGAGTGGAAAAGGATAATGAATGAAACCCTAAAAATCTAGTGTAGTATCAAGAAGGCATAGTCATTATAAATACCATAGAGTATCATACCAGTGCCTAACCTACATCATAAGCCTAAGAGAAGACCTACAGTGATCCTAGCTGACCTATCTGAAGATCTGGGTAATGAAAATAAGGGCAAGCCTTTGGTACTTCTTATACATTGGTTGGAACTTCGTTCTGAGAGTAAGTGTTTTGATTGTCCCCATGGTTACGTATAGGATTGCTGATATGAAATGAGGGGGATTTCTTTGTTATGATGGCACACCAGATATGTTGCTAGTTGCTAACTTTTTTGGAGAGTGTAATACTGGTATATGCATGGTTAATGTAGCTGAATTAATATCGTATATTGATTTCTGTGTGTTACATTGGTGTTCTTCATTATTCTTGAATTGACAAACCTTGGAGAGGGTGAAAGTGTTTTAAGATGATATGGATGATTAACTGCCAAATGTACTTTGTATTTTCTTAGTTGTGTTGAGTTGCTTGAGGAAAAGCAGGTGTTTTAAGTTGAGGGTGTTTATGTGTGAGCTAATGCTAATACATTTAAGACTTCTAACTAAGAATAATTGCAAAGTCTTAAGCAGTCAAAGTCGTAAGC
The DNA here is from genome assembly GCF_002878395.1 of Capsicum annuum. Taxonomy (NCBI): domain Eukaryota; kingdom Viridiplantae; phylum Streptophyta; class Magnoliopsida; order Solanales; family Solanaceae; genus Capsicum; species Capsicum annuum. The sequence continues at coordinate 30,553,918 of NC_061120.1, read as the reverse complement.
AGTTGTTTTAAGTTGAGTCTGTTTATGTGTGAGCTAATGCTAACATATTTAAGGATTTTAACTAAGAATAATTGCAAAGTCTTAAGCAAATTTTGTCATTTTTAATAGTTTTATGTTTGATTTTGCAGTAGAAGCTATGATGTAAGAGGACCAACAAGGATGGATGCAAAGGAGTTGAAATCTGAAGTAATTTGAAGAGAAGTGTTGCTGACGACATTTCTGATAAGTCACCAACCCTATGATAAGTTATCAGCTTCATCGTTAGCCTCAGACCAAGAATGCACCTAAGTTGAGAGTTGTGATGACATTTTATGATAAGCCGTCAAGGAGCTGATAGGTCGTCAAAATTGTCATCATCCTAAGGCAGAACATAAGAGCTGAAGTAGAGACTTGACGACATTTGTGATAAGTCATTAAGGATTTGATAGTACATCACAATTTGTCGTCAGCCTAAAGTAGCGAGTATCAACAGCAAAGAGGAGCTGACGACATTTTTGATAAGTCGTCAACCTCCTGATAGGTTGTCACGAATATCGTCACCTAATTCGAGGGATTATTAAACTCTATGATTTTTTTCTTTATTTAGGATGAATTATTTAAAGTCTTGTTTAAGGTTTTCTTAAGAGTTCCAAACATCTTTTGGAGACACGTATTTTGATATTTTCTCTCTCTAGTTTCTTGACTTGAAAAAGCAATTACTTTGAAGAGATTATCAGCATTATTTTAGGATTACTATTATGATCTAATCTGAGAATCTCTAGTTTCTATTCATCTCATGTAAGTTTATCTTACAAATCATGAATATAACTAGTTGTTTCGATTATTACATCATAAGCGGCTAAATTCCTTTAACCTGAATTATGGGATCAGGGTTAAGTCTGATAAGGTGCTGAGTGTTCAAGAATCAAAGGTTGGTAGGACTCCTTGATAATTCTGAGGTTTTAATTATCGTCTATTGGTTGCATACGATAGATAACACTTGCTTTGATTTTCTTGATAAAGAAATCAAATATAGTAAGAAGTGAATTATTAACAGGGACTTGGAAGCACTAAAAACTTCTATTTAATAATTGTTGTTGTAACAAGTTTGATTAACCTGAGGTAAAATCTAGTCGTGAATATAAATTCCCTAAGTTTGAGAGGATTAGATTAGTTAATTAAATGCTTAAGTAGTTCGAGAGGCATTTAGGCATAACTTCGATAAAGATAACTTGTTGTCCTACCTACTGTGAGAATCTTGAACCACCATTAGCATCTGCCAAGTACCAAAACCCCTAGTGAAAATAATTCTGGTTTTTCCATAAACTCTTGATTACAAACACTGTAACTAAAGTGACCAACAATTACTTGCTAAACTAAAAACCCCCATTTCAGGAAACATCCAGCTATCAGTTGATTAAATTGCAAAAGACTTAAGTTCACACCATATTCCCTGTGGGATTTGACCCCAACCTAGTTGGGTTTTATATTGGCAACGATCGCTTATATTCTCATTAGAGAGGTGTAGTTTGAGTGTTATCAGTCTTAAAGAAGTTACTCAATTTTCTTATCATGCATTTGAATCCAACGCCACTTGCATAAATAATCATGTGCAGCATCTAGATAGTGAATCTATATTCTTTCTAAATTACAAAATAAATTACTTCTGAAAAAATAAAAAGGCATATTAGTTTCAAAAGGCTCCCTCTTGTAAAAGAATCAAAAAGAAAAACTAAGGGATGGGTGAAGTATGCTTCTACTAAATGGACAAAATAACAAAAATAAATAACCCAAGATAAAATCTTTTTGTATTTTTTAAAAATTTATTCAAAAACATGCAAATAAATCAAAATAGACAACTTATAAAGCACTTCAACCTAAATAGATCAGATGATTCCCACCCAACACATAAAATCATACTCTGTCCCCAAAGTATAAATCAAAGAATAATGATTAGGAATACTTTTTGCGGCCTCTAGGCCTACCCAGAAGCTTGTAAATTTTAACTTTTTCCATCAAGGGGTCTAGAGAAACTACACTTATCCTTTCATCATGCCCCTCAGCTTAGATTTTGGGTACAGAAACTTACTCTAATCTGCAAAACCAACAAACAAAATAAAAATAACGGTAACACAATAGAAAAATAACTAATTCTATTATAACATGGGTTGCCTCCCAAGAAGCACCTGATTTAATGTCACGGCATAACTCACAACAGAACCATCATTCATAGTTTCTCAATCTCTTCTTCTCTTTTGAACACACCTTTCTTCTCTTATTCACTCTACTAATAATACAATGAGAATTTTTTTTTACTAGTTTCCTCACCTCGTGTAGAATCATTTTCATGATTTTCACACCATGAGTGAGTCCAAAAAGGTAATGTGAAGTTTGTACTCCTCTACCCTACACTTATCCACTTCTACAATTGTAATCATTCATATATCTATATAATGTGAGGGTGTGTTGAGTGCTTTGTGCATTCTGAAGACAATACTTCATTATTAAATCTCATCATGAGTGTTCCCTCTCTAACATCTTTGAATAGCCCACCAGTATCATAGAATGGACTTCCTAATATGATTGGTACCCTATCATCTTCCTCATAGTCAAGAACTATAAAGTCGGCCGAAATAATAAACATAGAAACCTTACTGAGAATATCTTCTATGATTCTTTTGGGGACCACTTTAGTTTTGTTGGCCATCTATAACACAATTGATCAAGCCATTGCCTTTCCCAAATCCAATGATTTAAACACAAAAAGGGGCACTAAATTAATATTTTCCATAAAATCTCACTTTCACCAATTTGTATTAGGAGGGTGAAACTCCCCAGGTCCTTGAGATTTTCAAGCATCTTGCTCATAACCATCGAACTACACTCTTTTGTAAGTACTACTGTCTTAATATCACCAAGCCTCCTTTTGTTTGTCGCCACCTCTTTCATGCAGTTAGTGTAATTAGGCATTACCAAAAAACATCTAACAAAGGAATGTTATCGCAAAGTTCTTTGAATATGTCAAATCACTTTTTAAAATAAGACTCCTTTTTGGCTTTCTTAATCTTTTAATATAATAGTGGTGGTTTCAATTTTGAGATTGCTGACTAGCCTTACATTTTATTGTTTAGACTTCCCTTTTTTTGTCAATTTCTATTAATTCAACTTTTTTTTTTCATCTTTTTAGGTATGATCAACTCTGTTTGCACCTCTTGATTTATTTTTGGTTGTACATCTATCATCTCTCTATCATTACTCAAGGTGATTGCCATAAATTTCATTGACTAATCAAGGTGATTTTCATAACTTTCATTGAATTTTACTTTGTATCACCTGGCAAACCCCCTTGAGGTCTTGTGATTTTTGATCTCTACAACCATTTGTTCTTAGTTGGCCCAAATCTTTTTTAACATCTCTTCTATATTACTGGCTTAATTGTTATTCTGAATACCTTGCTTATACTGAGGTTGGACTTGATTATTGTCCCAAGAGTACTTTGGTTGACTCTACCAGTTACAATTATAGGCATTACCATAGTTTTGATTCTTTTTTATGCATTGCCCATAAAATTCACCAACTATGGATTTGTTCTTCATAAATCTTCATAGTGACCACTACTACCATAAATATCACACCAAGTTTGTACCTGTTGAACTTCATTAACCTGGGCTTGAGGTTTTGACACGATCAACTTGCTAAGTGGCCCAATCCCTTAAATTTTAAATAATGCCATTGGAATAGACAAAGCACTAATACTATCTACCTCAATAATACATGTGGGCTTCTTTATGATACCTCGATATGTATCACCATGCCAGTTAGGATTTTCTTGCACAATACAATTAACAAGGGCATAGAGTTTATATTAAGTCTTCTCCAATAATTGACCACCCGCCACTAAATCAAATAAAATCTTGGTATTTGGGTCAAGACTCTTCATAAAATTATAGGCTATCATATCATCAAATTATTGGTGATAAGGAAAATCACTGATAAGACCTTTGAATCTCTCCCACACTTGGTATAAATTCTCCTTAGGCTTTTTCTTGAAACTTAATGTTTCATTTCTAAGACTTATAGTCTTATTGGATGGAATGAATCAGATGAGGAAAATCCCTGCAAGTTTATTCTATTTGGTGATGGAATTTAAAGGTTCTAACTTCGACCATCTCTTTAAATCTCCTAAAAATGAGGATGAAAAAAAAGTGAGCCTCGCATAATCTTTGGAGACTACTATAGGAACAAAAGTGTAAATGGTCTCTATAAAATTTTGAACTTGAACCTGTGGATCCTTATATAACAAGTCTATGAATTTCTCGCTTGTGTGCAATGATTTTACCAATTTTATTTTTAAGCTCAAATTTGCCTCATGTATTTGGTTTATGAATTTTAGAGGTCATATTTTTCGCAAGTAAGATTACCACTTTGTGCACTGTTCTGTGGGCTAATTGTTCATCACCCATGACTATTGGAATGGTCTTGTCCTCTTGAACTTGAGGGATTGGATACATAAGTGATCCTTTTCTCCTTATGTAATGCAAGTGTCGCTCAATCTTGGGATGTGGTTCAACCAATTTCCTCTTCCTTTCTAGCTTGCTTAAGATTCAAACTTGTACCTACAAATTCAGTAGCTAAGACCAAGTTGTTAGCACTTATCAAATACAATAGAAAAACTAAAAACTAAAAGGTTGCTAATTTTTCATGTTTTCAGCAACGACACTAAGAACTTGTTGCATCCAACTATATATGCAAGTGTACGTGGTCTTGCAGGTAATAAAGGGGCTCTTTTGAGCAAAATATTTATCCCATAAGGACTTGGCATTTAAAAAATAATTCAATTAAAGTATTACTATTGAAGTTAAATAATTGTAATTTCTAACCAATTAGAATTTGAGTTTTTTAATGCTAAAAGTAATAATGAACAAGAACAGAAATTAAAGGTGTTGGAAAAAGTAATTAGTAGGATACCAAGGTTAAGGAATCTTGTATATTCATGTGAAGGCATACAATCTTATTGGTTAAGTTATCTATTTTGGTTGTTGAATATGGGGTTAATATCATTATTATGGTCATTAGAGCCTCTAATCGTCTATTTAAATTAGTCTCACAACTACATCATTGAGTAGGGATATGGGAACTAGTTCAAACACATTTGTATTTCATCCCATATATGATTTAAATGAGACAAATTAGGTATATTTCTATCCTAATAGCAAATCTTATCTTTAATTTATCTAAAAGAAAAGAATCCATTCCTTATGTTCTAATGTTACTCTTTTCGGGCATATAAAAGAAATATAGATTTATTCTAACGGTTGTGAATCTATAAATTAGAAAGAACAAGAATATATAAACAACCAAATATGATATTTAATATTAACGAACTTGAATATACACTAAGCAATCATGTTCATAGCCTCAACCCTAGAAAGAGAGTGTTTAGCCACTCATATTCATAAAAGAGTCACCAGTTATTAATTCATAAGTAAAACTACAAGAAAAATAGAAGTTAAAGAAGAATAACTAAAAAGTAGAGCCACTGATACCTTCCTATCTCCAATCATGTGTTATTCCAGATGTGCTTTATAATTTTTGCCAAGTACTCTTTATATATCCCTTTAGGTCATCCGTAAATTTTTCCATACAAAATATAAGCATTGACCACTTTATCCTCAACATAAAAGAAGTGACTAAACAAGTTTAGTTATCTTTTTTGGAGGGGGGAGGTGTTGTGTCGCATGGCCTATAGCATGGCCAAGAGGGTTTGGCACATGTTCTATAGCACACCCCAATCAGTAGACCCATGTTGTAAGGGGTACCACACATGTACACCTCTTACCTTGAGATTTGTCCAATTTGTCCTATACTTATCGTCTAACCCATTCCTTGTTTCCCTACTAGTCATGGCTTATGTTTGGTGTCTTTTAGCTATCAAACCTGCTCCAATGGTCTCCTACAATAACTTATAACAATCATTAGTCTATATAAAAAAATAAATACATTAGATCGAGCATAACGTAGGCTAGCCTAACTAGTTATCTCATCTAATCTCTATTTGCTTATTTTGGCTTTTGAATTCATTCAAATGTACCTTAAGCACTTGAAACAAGCAATGTAGCACATAATTTCACAATGAACACTATAATTCAATAGTCACGTTGATTTATCCTCAAAACTAAGCTAAATTTTCATAAATAATGATACTTAGGTGTATAAATATGCCTAAGATCATGTAATCAACAAGGCATCTATGGTGCAATCGATGTGGTGGTAATGCAGCGAAAGGTAGTGCTAAGCCTGCTAGAGAGGTTGCCTATATTGATAATTGAGTTGATTGTTATTCCTTCTTTGGTAAATTGATGTAGAGGTTTTAAATGTTGTCATTATAGGTAATATTCTCGTCAATGACTAGATGGCACAATATTGTTTGATCTGAGCTCTGCTTATTTTTACGTATTTAGGGAAAACACAATAAATCCACTTTAAGCTATACCCAAAAAGTCAAAGACACACCTAAATTATTAAAATGACCTAATGCACACCTATATTATGAAAAATTGAATTTATTTCCACACTAACACACATATAACCAGTCACATGATGGAAAGTTTATTACACTTGCACTATGTCACTACCACATGTGATGCTATGTCATAATTATATTGTCTTTACTTTACAAGATTGATTTTTCTTCATTATACACCATCAAAACGATGCTTCTTCATTATTATACACAATCAAAATGACCATAGAACCACTATTACTGTCACCAACCATCACTAAATTCATATATTTCACCACTCACAATCAAAAATACTATTGGGAATCACTCCATCACCATTTTCACCACAAAAAATGTAAACAACCACCACAAATTCAACACTCATAACCAAATCTATTATCAAAATCACATCCCAACCATTAAAGAATCAAAGATATATAGAACCACCAAAAGAATTTGACATCCACATCAAATCTATATCAAAGTTACACAACCATCAATAAATTTAAATACTCATCGATCAAAAGTAAAAATAACTACCACTATCATCTTCACTTATTGTCATTTCTTCTTCACCATCTCTAATTTGCTCCTCTTCACCACTCACTACAAAATATCTACATTATAAAACAACAAAATTATCATTAATTTTTACTTTTTCTTAACAGAGTTTCAAATAATAAGATAAATTAAATCAATTGCTATAGATGTTTTGGATTTTAGACCATTGAATTGGTTACTTCGTCCAATTGAGTTTTCCAAACAATAAAAATTTTCAATAAAGAACTGTTAAAAAATAGTAAATATTTCAATAAAACAACAATTGTTTATCCAAAAAGTTATATTTTCTTAACTTATGGCTAGTTGATTATTTTAGTTTTTGTTGATTATTTTAGTTTTTCTCATTCATCTAATGAAATGTGGGATGAATATTTTTTTGATAAAAGAAAGAATGAGGATGGATCTATTAATGATGAAATAAATATTAAAGTTTAATGATATTTAAGAAAAAGGGAATAAAATAAATGAAGTTTCCTCTCAATGTAATGTTGAAATTGGTGGTTTACAATGGTGTTGGCAAAGACAGAGAAAAATGATAATTAAGATGCAATAAAGAAAGAAAGAAAGAAAGAAAAATATAAAAAGTGAGAAAATCTAGAAAAATAAGAAAAAAACATAAATAGATTCAAAAAAATGCACATCTTTTATATATATTTTAATTTTTGTGCTACATCTACTTTTAGGGTGGAAATAAACTAAATTCTAAGTAGTACACATATATTTAGGTCATTTTAATAGCGTAGATGTGTCTTCGACCATTTGATATATTTTAAGAAGATTTTGATGTCTTTTCCCTATCTATTTATTAGATTTACCTTACATTTAGACATGATTTTTGATATGCTTGACTAACTTATGTATGTAATACTCCAATTAAGGACTCTATAGTAGTGATTCAATAATATCATGTCGAATATATTTTGTTAATAAGTTTCCTAACTTGGGTAGATTTGATAATTTTGGGTATGCTTGATTTTTATATCATCCTGGTATCTTAATCATGTTATTCTGAACTACAATGCTTATGAACTATAAAGAAAAAATTATGAGCTTGCAGATGCTTGGGATGGATAAGTTACAATGGAAAGGTGTGTATAATTCTAGACCTGTGAAATAATTTCTTTTATTCAAGCTAAGAATTTAGTTAGGAAGGGGTGTTTTTCTTTATGGAATATCTTTGGGATATTAGTTCAGCGGTCCCTTCTACTGAGTTAGTTCTCGTAGTGTCAAAGTTTCAAGAGGTATTCCCTACTAAATTTCTTGGTGTAATACCCCACAAGATTTCAGACAAGTTTCTTACCCTTGGTTACATGTTTAAAGGGGTCCAGGTAATTATGTTACACAAAGTACAAAAGGACTTAGCAATTTTAAGACCCCAAGAATGTGAACATTTTACTTTTGGATCTCCTGAGTTCAAAACAATGATTTTTACTTGAAATGTGTTTATGGTTGTCAAAAGGGTGATCTGGGAGAGTTTCAGAATTCTTAGAAGGGGTTCAGGGTGTTTTTAGACCACAAAGGTAGAATTCTTCTGCGATATAGACATGTCATGGAGGCTAGACCTCTTCAATATACAGTGAGTCATAAAGGTTAGTCTTTAGAATAAAAAACCATGTCAAGGAGGTTAGCCTCCTCGATAAACCCCGTGACACAGAGGCTGGTTTTATCAGCATTATTTTTAAACATCCAAGGGGGAAATTTGGTATTTTCCACCTCTCCCAAATCACTCAATACATAAATTAAAATCCCAAGAGTTGTATCAATTTCCCCATTCCCTATCATTTAACATGTAAAACTGGCCCCTTTTTCCAAGAATGTAAAATCAAGACTCTTCCCCAGGATTCGTCATTCAAGGCTTTAATTCCAAGCTTTTTATTCAAGGATTCAATCAATTTAGGTATGTGGGTATTCATCAATGGGTTCCTTCCACTCATAGATTTCCAAAATTCCTTTTTTGTTCAAGTATGAATTCTTTATCCTCTTTTCATGATATTTAAAAGGGAAATATGAATTTACTCATGTTTTTAATAGTAGTTTTGAATTCACGCCATGCCAATATATTTACCCAAATGAATTATGTTGCTACATTCTTTGAATTTCAACTACCTATGTCATATTCAATTGACCCCAAATTAATTTATCAAGTTATGAACTAAACCATGTGTATTGTCCTCTTAAGTTTAATGAATTCCCATATTCAAATCCATGTATTTCATCAATTTAGTGACATGTACAATGTTTTGGATTTTTGAATCCTGAAATTCCTTACAGTATATTTAAATTATGTTGTTGTATTTAACAATTACTCAGTGTTGGACGGTTATGAACACCTGATATCTATATGTTTACTTATGTTTCAGAATTACAAGTAACAAGTTAGTCAAATTATGATTTTATCATTATACTCAGTTTGTTATGATCATGTTGAGCATTATCAGTTATGATGTCTAGTTGACTTTAGTCAGGACCAGAGTCAGTTTAGTTGGGTGTAGGATTTAGCAACAAGTGAACCTAGGGATAGAGGCTCACCTACCAGTAGAGGAATACTACCTTTATTAGTAGTCCCTAAGTTCAAGAACTACGGAGCTAGCGTAGGTTATGAAATGTCACCCGCCATTAGAGGACTGACACTCTCTTAGGTGTTACCTGCTAATAGAAGAATGACTCCCTATTCCTTTAGGACAGTAGTTTAATAGATCTACACAGCCAGTGTTAATACCCATGGCAAGGTATTGACACCCTTCCAACTAGGGTTATAGGTTGGACCTCGATTAGCTCAGATTGGAGAAAGTCAGTTATATGATACTCCCACAGTTTCAGTTCAGTACTCAGGTTATATTAATATAGGTTTACATGACCAAGTATTCAATTTATTAGCCATTCAGTCAATCAGTTTTACAGATTATCTCAGTGCATGTTTTAGTTAGTCTTGCATATTTTACATATTCATACATCCATGTTCAATATCCATATTTTTAGTTAGTCCCTTTCTCATGTACCAGTACATTAAAAGTACTAATTGTATGTTCTCTTTTAAGCTATATTGATTTTACAATATAGGTTTGGACTCTTAGTTCTCGAATTAGCCTTAGCCATTTTAGTGCCTCTCATCAGTAATAGTGGTGAGTCCTCGTCCATCAAGAACAAGTTATGTTTAGTTTGTTTGAGTATTTCTTTTATTTTAGTTAGTTGGAGTTAGTTAAGGGTTTTCCCTATCAACTCCATATGTCTTAGAGGCTTTCAGACTAGATGCTTAGATATTTAGATATTCAGAATATATATTCAGCTATTCAAACTTGTTTTTGGTTATATTCTGTAATTCAGATATGTTGATATTTGACTTAATGAATAGGGTGTTCAATTAGTACTTGGACATGTTCATCATAGTCTTCATAGATGACATTCCCATCTATTCACATAGTGAAAGTAATCATGCAAACTATTTGAGGATTGTATTACAGACCCTTAAGGATCGATCACCAGTTATTCTCTAACTTTCGTAAGTGAAAATTATGGTTGAGATCAGTAGCTTTCCTTGGTTACATTATTTTTGGTAATGGCATTCGAGTTGATCCTCAAAATACTAAAGCAGTTAGAAACTACCCTAGACCTATCTCTACATTAGATATCGAGAGTTTCTTAGATTTAGCTAGTTAATACAGATGGTTTGTTGAAGGGTTTTCTTCTCTTTCTTCTTCTATTTCTCGACTTACCTAAAATAAAGACAAATTTCAGTGGTCAAGTTCCTATAAAAATGGTTTTCAGGAGTAGAAGACTCGACTCACTTCCGCTCCAGTCTTTACTTTGCCAGATGGCACAAATGAGTTTATAGTTTATGGTGATCTTTCTATAGTTGGTCTTGGTTGTGTCTTGATATGAGAGGTAAGGTTACTGCATATGCCTCTAGACATCTTAAACCCTATGAGATGAATTACCCGACCCATGACCTTGATTTAGCAGCAATTGTCTTTGTCTTAAAAATTTAGAGGCATTACCTTTATGAGGTCCATGTTGATGTGTTTACGGACCATAAGAGTTTATAGTATGAGTTCACCCAGAAAGATTTGAATCTTCATTAGATAAGGTGGCTTGAATTATTGAAGGACTATGATATAATTATATTGTATAACCGAGGTAAGGCCAATGTAGTTGTTGATGCCTTTAGTAGATTGTCTATGGGACGTGTGTTTGTTGGTTAATTTGGCCTAAGATAGTATATGGATTCAAAATGGTTCGGAATCTTCATTGGTTACCGAAGTGAAAGAAGAGCAAGATAGAGATCCTATATTGGGAAAGTTGAAGGAGGCAGTCTAGGATTAGAAGGTTGAGGTTTTCTTCTAAGGGAAAGATAATGTGCTTTATTGTTAATGCAGGTTATGTTTTTCATGTGTTTACGGTTTGAGAATGCAAATATTAGCTGAAACGCATGGTGAGAGACATTCTATTCACACGGGATCCACTAAGATATATCATGATTAATGGGAAATCTATTGGTTGGGTGGTATGAAGAAAGATATCACAGAATTTATGGTTAAGTGTTTGAAATTTCAGCTAGTTAAGGTTGATCACCAAAGACCTAGTAGTGCGCTTTAGGAGTTCATCATCCCCACTTGGCAATGGGAAGTGGTGAACATGGATTTTGTTATTGGGTAACCTTTTACTCATTGTCAGCATGATTCGATATGGGTCATTGTAGATAGAATAACCAAGTCAGCCCATTTTTTGCAAGTTCAAACATCATATTTAGCTGAGGATTATGCTAGACTCTATCTCAGGGAGTTGGTAAATTTTCATGGGTTCCATTGACCATTATTTTAGATAGAGGTACTCAGTTTAGCTCTTACTTTTGGAAGGCTTTTTTGAAGGGCTTTCGTACCCAAGTTCATCTCAATACAACATTCCATCCTCATATAGATGGTCAGGCTGAGAGCTTATCTTATCAACTTCAAGTGTAGTTGGGATGACCACTTACCTTTGATTGAGATTGCCTACAACAACAACTATCATTCCAGTATTCAGATAGCTCTGTTTGAGGCTCTCTATGGAAGAAGGTGTAGAAATCTTATTAGTTGGTTTGAAATAGGTGAGGCTACTTTTATAGGACCAGATTGAGTTTATGAGGCGACGGTGAAAGTTAAGTTGATACGAGTTAGGCTAAAAACAACCCAAAGTCATCAAAAATATTATGCAGGTGTGAGGAGAAGAGATATTGAATTTGATGTTAGTGACTTAGTTTATTTAAAAACTTTACCCATGAAAGGTGTAAAGAGATTTGGCAATAAGAGGAAGCTCTATCCCTGCTATGTTGGCCCATATAGAATTTTGAGCCAATTTGGTAAGGTAGATTATGAGTTGGAGTTGCCTGCAGATTTTGCATCAGTACATCCGGTGTTGCATGTTTCTTTGCTAAGGAAATATGATGGTGACTCATCTTCTATTGTTTCTTTAAAGAGTGTGGAGGTGAAAGATAGTCTCTCATATGAAGAAGTCCAAGTTGAAATCCTTGATCGTCAGATTCATTGGTTGTGAAAAAAGAAGTCCCCTTGGTTAAGGTTCTATAGCGGAATCAGTCTGTTGAGAGAGCTACTTGGGAAGCAAAAGCAGATATGTGAGCCAAGTATCCACATCTTTTCTATATGAATTCAGATCCAGCGTGAGGTAATGGTTTTCCTTAAGTTATTCTTTCATTTTCTATCCCCGTTGTATAACCATCCTCATGTTATAGCATGCATTCATGAATTCTATTTAGTCCATGTATCATGTTTTAGATTCAATTATTTAATCATGATTCAGCTCATAAATATTAAGTATATGATAACAGTTTTCTTAGTATCTCAGCTTCAATAGTTTCATTCAACAATAAATCATTCCAAGAGAGAGATATTGTAATACCCCGCAAGATCTCAGACATATTTCCATCCCTTAGTTACATGTTTAACAGGGTCCAAGCCACTATATTAGACTACGTACAAAAAGACTTAGCCATTTTAAGACCCCAAGAATGCAAAAATTAAACTTTTGGCTCTCCCCAACTTGAAACATCAATTTTTAGTTGAAATGTGTTTAGAGTTGTTGAAAGGATAATCCGGGAGAGTATTGGAATTTTTGGAAGGTGTTCGGGGTTTTTCTGGACCTCGGAGGTAGAATGCCTCCAAGATATGAATGTGTCACAGAGGTTGGACCTCTATGATACAAGGAGTTTTACGGAAGTTAGCCTTTGCGATACATGCGGGTAGTAGAAGTTAGCCTCCGCGATAACCCCCGTGACATGGAGGCTAGCTTTTTTGCATTATTTTTAAATGTCTAAAGGGGGAATTTGGTATTTCCCACCTCTCCCAAATCACCTAATACACAAATTAAAACCCCAAGAGGGGAATCAATTTTCTATTCCCCATCAGTTAATACGTAAAACTCATATCCTATGCTAACATCGTAAAATCAAGCCTCCTCCCAAGGATTCACCATTCAAGGCTTCAATACCAAGCTTTGTCATCAAGGATTAAAGCAATTTACGTATGCGAGGTATTCATCAATGGGTTTCTTCCACTCATTGAGTCCCAAAATCCCTTTTTGTTCAAGTATGAATATTTTATTCTCTTTTCATGATATTTAAATGGGAAATACTAATTCACTCATATTTTTCTTAGTAGTTCTGAATTCAAGCCATTCTAATATGTTTACCCATGTGAATTATGTTATTACATGCTTTAAATTTCAACTACCCATGTCATATTCAATGGACCCCATGTTAATTTATCAAGTTATGAACTAGACCATGTGACCATGTTGTCCTCCTACGTTTAATACATTCCCATATTCAAATCCATGTAATTCATCAGTCTAGCGACATGCACAATATTTTGGGTCTTTGAATCCTAAATTTCCATATAGTGTATTTAAAAGATTTTGTTATAATTAAGTATAAATCTGTGCTGGATTATGAACACCCGGTATCTATATGTTTACTTATGTTTCAGAACTACAAGTTATAAGTCAGTCAAATTATAATTTTATCATCATACTCAGTTTGCTATGATCATGTTGAAAATTATTAGTTGTGTTGTCCAGTTAACTTTAGTCAGAACTAGAGTTAGTTTAATTATGACTAGGATTTACTATCAAGTGAACCTAGGGAAATAGTTCAGCCGCCAGTAGAGGACTGAGACCTTTAGTAGCATTCCCTAAGTTCCAGATCTATGTAGCCAATGTAGGTTATGAGATGTCATCTGCCAATAGAGGACTAACTCTTTCTTCGGGGTCACCTTCCAGTAGAGGACTAAAATCCTACTCTTTTGGGACACCAGTTTAGTGGATCCACATAGCCAGTGTTAATACCCGTGGCAAGGTATTGACACTCTTCTAATTGGAGTTATAGGTTGGATGCCGATTAGCTTAGAGTGGGGCATATCAGCTAGATGATACCTTCCACAATTTTAATGCAGTACTCAGGTTATATCAGTATAGATTTGATTGACAAAGTATTCAGCTTATTTGCTATGAAGTCAGTCAGTTTTTTCGATTATCTCTGTACATATTTTACTTGGTCTTGCATTCTTTTTACATATTCATGAATCCATGTTTAGTATCCATATTATTTTTAGTTAATCCCTATGTCACGTACCAGTGCATTCTAAGTATTGACTGCATACTCTATTTTGAGCTATATAGATTTCAATATAAAGGTTCAACCACTTAGTTCCCTGATCGCCCTTAGCCAGCTCGGTGCCTCTCAGCAGCAGTCGTGGTGAGTCCTCATCCATTAAGGACAAGTTATGTTTAGTTATTGTTAGTATTTCTTTCATTTCTGTCAGTCAGAGTTAGTTGGGGGTTTGTCCAATCAACTCCACATGTCGAATAGGCTTTCAGACTAGATGTTTAGATATTCAGATATTCAGACTAGATATTTAGTTAATCAGACTTATTTTCAATTTATTCCATAATTCAGACATATTGGTATTTGCTGTAATTTTATATCTTAATAGACTTTTATGATTTTAACTTCCACATATGATGTTTTATTATTATATTATTTTATGCTCACAGTGTCTAATAGATCATAGGTTAGCTCGGGCCACTTGTGTCCTTAAGCATCGTGTTATGACTAGAGGGTAACCCTATGTCGTGACATCTGGTCTGCCTCTATATTGGGACATTAACTTTTTCGTTGATTTAGAGTTGGGCACTCGCTCAATTCTATTTCTCCCTATCGAATAGCTCCAGTTAAGTTTAGAGAACTAAAGACTCAGTTACAGTAGTTACTTAATGAGGGATTCATTCATCCTAGTGCGTCATCATGAGGTACTCGAATGTTTTTTGTTAAGAAAAAATGGTAGCATGAGAATATCTACTAACTGCAGATAGTTGAATAAGGTTACCATGAGGAATAAGCTTTCTTTTCCATGAATTGATGATCTTTTTCACCAATTATAGGATGCTTCAATTTCACAAAGATAAACTTGAGGTTAGGGTATCACCAGTTAATGATTTATCTAAAGGACATAATCAAAAAAGCTTTCAGGGTTCAGTATGGGTAATATGAGTTCATAGTGATGCCATTTGGGTTAAGCAATGAATCGATAACATTCATGAGTTTGATGAAATGGTATTTTTAGGTCTTTCTAGATTTCTTTGTGCTATTTCTATTGATGATATATTGGTTTACTCTAAAAAAAAATGAACATACATGTCATCTTCATATAGTTTTGAGGATTTTGAAGAAGAAGTGGCTTTACGATAAGTTGTATAATATGAATTTTAGATGTCCTTTATGCCCTTTTGGGGAATGTGGTTTCAAAAAAATTAGCGATGGTGGATCTCCATTATAAGATTGAGGTTGTCAAATGTTGGATTTCGTCTAGATCTATGATTGAGTTTCAAAATTTAGTGGGTCTTTCTAGCAATAATCAAAAGTTTATCAAAAACTTTTCCTCAATTTCTACTCACTTGAAAGGGTTAACACAAAAATAGGTATCATTATTTTAGGTATAATAAATATGAGAAGAGCTTTGAAAAGCTCAATACTTTATTGACCATAACTCCCATTCATGCTTTCCAAATTGAAGGTAAGGGTTTTTTGTGTTTTATGAAGCTTTAAACTCTAGTTTGGGTGTTGCGTTGATGCAGGACAGGAATGTGATTGTTTATGCTTTGATGTAATTAAAGCCTCAAAAGATCAACTATTTGACCCAGGGCATAGAGTTGGCAGTGGTGATTTTCGCACTTAAAATATGGAGAAACTACCTATATGATGCCAAGTGTGAGTCATTTATAGATCATCATAATTTACAACATGTTTTAATGCAAAAGGGTTTGAACTTGAGGTAGAGGTAGTGGATGGAAATGTTAAAATAAAATGAGTGACCATCCGATACCATTTGTACAAAGACAATATGGTGGAATATGTATTAAGCTATAAATCTATAAATATGGATGGTTTAGCCTACTTGATTGTGTCAACACGACCCTTAGCTATAGAGATCCAAACTCTAACAATGTTGTTCATGCAATTTGGTGTGTATGAAAGGGGTGGAGTATTAGATAACTTGGAGGTAAGGTTAACCTTTTTTTTATCAAATTAACACTGAGCGATTAGAGGATGCAAAGTTGAACAAGATTAGGAACAAGGTAGTCTATGGTAAAGCTAAAGATGCCACACTTAATGTTTGTGGAGTGTTGAGGGTGAGAAAACCCATTTGTATGCAGCGTGTTGGTGATATGATTTTGTGTTTGCTTATAGAAACTTATAGTGTCTGATACACTATTCATCCAGGTGCAACTAAGATGTACCATGACTTTAGATAGCTTTATTAGTGTCCCCATCAAACACTATTCATCCAGGTGCAACTAAGATGTACCATGACTTTAGATAGCTTTATTAGTGTCCCCAAATAATGTGACATATAGTAGAGTATGTGTCCAATTGCCATAATTATTAATGGTTAAAGTATGAACAACAAATCCCTGCAGGCTTGCTTTAGAGAATCCCTATTCTCGATTAGAAGTGGGAGAGGTTAGATATGGATTTTGTGTTGGGTCTTCCTAAGACTTTGGGGCAACAAGACTTGATTTAGGTCATTATGGACAAGCTAACAAAGTCTGCACATTTTATTTCGATTAAGGTAAACTATAATTCAAATCAGTTAGCCAAGATCTATGTCAAGGAGATTTTTAGGCTTGATGGGATGCTAGTTTCCCTCATATTTACTCTAAATTTTTGCACAATGTACATGAAGAGTTAGGTACCAATCTTAAACTTAGCACTATATTTAATCCTCTAATAGCTAGGAAGTCTGAGAGGACTATTCAGGTGCTTAAGGATATGTTATGGTCCTATGTGGTTGATTGTAGTTGTCATCTATATATGTTTATATGTTGTTTGAATTCTTATCAACAATATCTATTAGTCTAGTAGCTACATGGCTCAATTTGAAGAACTATATCGGAGAAGGTATAGATAACCCATTTATTGGTTCGAGATTGATGATGTTAAGCCTTTAGAGACACACTTGATGAAGAAAGCTCAAGAGAAGGTGAGGTTTATTTAGGAAAAATTATTGACAGCCCAATGTACAAAAAAGAATATTCAGATCG
The DNA here is from genome assembly GCF_002878395.1 of Capsicum annuum. NCBI lineage: Eukaryota > Viridiplantae > Streptophyta > Magnoliopsida > Solanales > Solanaceae > Capsicum > Capsicum annuum. The sequence goes on along the minus strand of NC_061120.1, from coordinate 30,536,286 downwards.
CAAGGTAAGGGTTATGGTTTTCAAACTAGGTGAGCATGTATTATTGAAAATGTCTCCTACAAAGGGAATTATGCAATTTAGAAAGAAGGTTAAGCTTAGCACTTGGTATATTGGTCTGTTTGAAGTTCTTTTTAATGTTTGTAAGGTAGTTTAAAGATTACAACTGCCACCAAGCCTCTCAGGAGTATATTTGATATTTTATGTTTCCATGCTCAACAAATACCATGGGATGGTGATTATATTATCAAGTGGAAATTTATTTTTCTTGACAAAAATATTTTATATGAAGATAAACCATATGCCATTCTTTATAAAAAATGTTTAGAAGTTGAGAAATAAAGAAATCTGATATGTGCATATCCAGTGGAAGCATTGTCCTGTTGAGGAGACCACTTTGGAAAAATAAGAAGGACATATGTGATAAGTACCCTCACTTGTTTCAGGATTCATGTACTTCTTACTTCCTTCTTAACTTATTTTTCTTGATCTATCATTTAGAGATAAACGATGGATAAATTGGTATCTTTTGTAACAATTTTTTTTTATTATAGTAAAGCCTAGCATGCCAAAATTCAGGTTAAGATTCCCTCAAATAATATGTTAGAAAATTCAAGCTAGGCTAGTTTAGAATAAAATCCAAGTGTGGTGTGGTCTAGGATAATCTGAAAGTTGACTAGTTAATGGTTAAGTTATTTGAAGTTATTATTATGATATATAAGATGACAAAGAATTCGAAAAAAATTTCTGAAGTGAATTTGGGTAAAACTTTTATTATTGCATTTCATGTAAAGGGGATATTTGGGATATCAATATCCAAAAATGTGTTTGAAGTGGATAAAATTTTGGGTTTGTTGAATTTTCAGCCTACACTTAAGAAACTATAGTATAAGGCAGGCTTCTACTACTAGCTTGATAAGAAAGAATATTCCTGCTATAGTGGGAGTCTGGGTCAGTCAATCCCGCCATAGTACTAAAATAGCCCAAAATTTATTTTTTATTTAAAATACATTCAAGGGCTGGAGTTGGAGATTTAGGGAAAAATTCTTTAATTTCGACACAAATTCCTCTGCTGAAGTAAGTTAATCCACCTGTTTAACTAGTTTTTAAGTAACTAATGCTAAGAATAACTAGGTATTGATAATGGGGGAGGATTTAACTTGACCTAGGTTGATTTTCTGTGTAATTTAGTAAAAATAAGGTGTAATACTTAGATTTTTATCAAAGGTGGATAATTTATGATTGCATTTTTAGAATTTATTCTTATAAACAAGAATTAAATAGAATAAAGATGGAATAGAGGTATAAAAACCCTACAATAAGGGAATGATCATGATTTTGACATTGGAGGGTTATGGGATTAAGTTACAATCCTTGAATTTGTAGGTCATTTTTTGAATTGTGATTCTATTGATGTTTTTAGACCATAGACAAGTTGAGATTACAAGAAAAGGAAATCTCAAGCTTATTAGGGCAGTGTAAGGCTTTGATTGAGATAGGTGATGGTTGAATGTAGTGGAAAACTTAATTTAGTTATGTATGCACATTAGTTGTCTTTTTGTGTCCTTGATACAAACCATTTTTAAGAGGTTTAATTGTAATGATATCTTAAGGGTCTAATAACATCTAATTAAGTTGTATTAAGGACTTGTTGGTTGTATAAGAGAGATTTTGTTACTCTCATTGCGGTTGTACTTCTTGTGATATCAGTTGTTATTGTGAGATGAATCGGTAAAGGTTACCATCATGAAATTAGATAAACTCTTGGAGCATAAGGGTGGGGATGTCATAATAAGGGTGGCAATACATTTCTTTAGGATAAGGGTGGTAGACACTAGATGTATGGGGTGTTGGTACATGGCTAAGCTTGTTCCCTATGAGTCATGTCTAGTAAGAACCATATCATATGTATACACGACATTGTTGAGTTTGATGGTTCCTATAGTAGACCTGGTTTTTTTATTACTGATATATTGGGTTCCTTGAGTGAATCAGTTGGCTTAAAGTTGTTATATTTGATCTTTATATGATACGAGCTATTGGCATAATAGAAAGGTAAATTTGACATTGATGTATATTTAGAAAGTAGTTAAGGCAATGTGAAACTTATTATTGTTAATAATGGTTTGTTGACTTGGTCTATTATTGCTAGTCAGGGTCTTGACTTGATTAATTTCCTACATTGGCATATTCTTGTCTATTTTCATTTAGTTGTGAAAGGCTAAGTGGAAATATAATTGAGGTAAATTTAATTATTAAGTGTTCATGTTTGGACTTGAATACAAAGTTATGGTTATTTGTTCACATTTATTATTTTGGTTAGGACTAATGACCCTACCGATACATAGTGACTTGTAATTATACTATCTGCAATCTTTTTTTGTCGAGTGCAGAGAATCTTCCAGCGAATACATCAAGACCACAGTTTTAGATTATGACTTGCATCGACATTAGGGTGAGCTACATCTTTTGGGAAGCCATGAGTCATCTCTCTTTAGTTCTTTCCACATATTTCATACATATATAATTTTTATATTATTTATGGGTTGAACACATTGTTGACATTGTTAGATGTTATTGGTGCAATGACTTTAATTTCTTGATGGTATTTTAGACATTCGTTAATTTTTGTAATTGGTACTTTTGTTAGAACATTTTGACAATATTGGTTTTATTTATTGAATTACAAGATTCTATTAAAATCTATTAAGTTGAAGGGATGAGTATTTTGGATTAATTGTTTTTCCCACTGGAGGGGTAGTATAGGTGCCACTCGTGATGGTTTTAGGTCATGACACTAGCATAGCAGGTGATTCTATAGTGGTAGATTGGGTGTATCGATCTAGTGTTGTTTCTTTATGGGGTATGATACCTAGGTAGATATAAACTACAGGTAGCTAGCAATCCAAGAAGCTAAAAATTTTAATACTAATTGTGTAATACAGTAAATTATCCTATTCTAATAGTATTCAAAAACTAAGGTGCAATACTATATATTACAAGTCAATATACAAATGAAGAGTGAAACAAGGATATATAGTAGTAATATAAGGCTAAATGATAAATATACAATGTGAATAGGAATCACGACCCAAACCAGGGCCTGGCCATAACGAGTATCTCAAGTCCTATGTGGAAAAGAGATCAACCCCTTAACCTAACCTAACCAACATATAAACCACAAGTGTCGGATGAATTACGAACATATAGCAAAATAGCAGAAAGTAATTCTAATTATAACTCATAAAGTATCTAAGTCAATCCACCAAACAACATACTAAACCATCACATCCAAGTCCACAGTAATCCACAAAGCCTCTACAAAACTGAAGTCAATAGTATTTTGAGACATGCCCCCGATAATAGACAAAAACAATGTCCAAACCAAGTTTAAGACAAAGAGTAAAGGACCATGAAATGAATGCCTTTCGAAGTATTGAAGCTCACCACTTTAATGTTGATCTCACAAACCGCTGGATCACCTGGTCACTGCATAAGAAAAGAAGAAGAAGCTCATGTCCCTGTATCACATGGGGATACAATGTCCGAAGATGGTTAGCAGTTGGAGCAATAGCATGTAACTCAGGGACAAAGAAATAAATAATTCCATTGAGTAGTACCAAGTCAAACCATCATATACAATCAAAATCAGATATGTATGTGTGTGTATATATATATATATATATTGCCGAGATAGGGGACAAGGCTTAGCATGAACTTTGGAAACATTAATCTGAGTTGTGTAGCATAACCGTCATTAAACAAGGAACCCATGGGCTATATGGGTCCAGCTCTCCCCTAGCTGGAAGGCCCCTGGGTGTAGCCGCACGAACTAGAGAATATCTATATTTGTATATGCCATCATAGGGGACTCGAACCTCCCAGCATAATAAAGGTGACGTAGCACCAACGTATATAACATGAGGGACTCGAACCTCCCATTCATATATCCATTCGAGGGACTTGAACCTCTCGGTCATATAGATACCTGCACCGGCTAGATCGGTTTCTAGTGGTAGTCCTACGGAGTCCACTTTCATGGCCTGGCTACACACTCCACTTTAAATCCCAATTAAAATATTCTTTACACTTATACACAACCATTAGTCCAATTACTTACAAGAGGCATCCCATTGGTATTGTCATACCAACCCCACTAGCAAGCATATAACATGCCATAACCGTTATTGTTAGACTTTAGGACTCGATCCCATTGTTAATACAAAGTCATCAATTCAATTGAAAATTTAGGGATTCAAACCTATTTAGCCATTTAAATAACCAAGGTTACAATTCAAATCAACGTATGGCCAACAAAGCCTTCATGAAACCTTTTACCAACCATTTACATTATTTGGTCAATGCCTTAGTTCAAAACACATTTAAGTTCAATTTATGGTCATTAAGACCTTTAAAAAATCATTTACCCTTCATTAACATTCTTATACCAAGCATTATTTCAAAACCCAATTCATCATGTGACTAGTTTGTTCTGTTAGACATTTTCAAAAACACATTAAGGGAAAAAACATTGCCAAGACCAAAACAAAGGTAAAAAACATCAAGTCTAAGGTTACCCATGACTCATTGTTTAATCCAAAATTACTAAGCACCCACATGTGAAAACCATCACTAAAAATATGAATAAACACAATTTAAACCAAGAGAAAACAATACTCAACCACATGCAAAAAAATCTCAACATTGGTTTTCAAAACCACCATTAATGAATCATAATAAATGTTTAAAACACATGATATTTCACAACTAACAATGAGGGAAGATTCACATGCCTTATTTAGGAAGATTCACAAAAGGAACTTGACTCTTGAACCTTTAGATAAACACCTTGTAGTAACCCTAGACCAATCTTCAAGAGAGTTTAGAGATGATTGTGAGAGTGTTTTGATCCTCAAAGTGTGTTATGAAAGGCTACAATATGTTATAAGATGTTGGTTATTAAGGTTTTTGGGGTGGGAAATATTTGGAATGCCCTCAGCTTAAAAGATGGAAAATGTGTGTAGGAGGGTACGGCTTGCCCCTTCCACTCATACCCACATCATACGAGTGGTACCCTCTACTAGGATGTTGATCAGAATGTTGGACACCATAATCTATCCAATATTTAACTCCTTAGCATGGATCGTACCCTACCATACTACTTGTACCCACTCAAGTCACATCCTGGGCGGAATGTGATTAAGAATACACTAATTGACATATAATTTGGACCTTAGTACTCGTACCCTAACATACGACTCATTTGATGTCTTCTAATACCAAGAAGAGAACTTGGTCAATGTGATACTAACCAATATATGACCAAGGACTTTAAACTATATCCAGTCCATACAAGTGGTATGATGTAGTCATATAATGCACAGAATGTTCAAGGCTAAGAATATTTTGCAAGGGCCAAAGTTTGGGGTGTTTCATCCCCCCCCCCCCCCCCCGCGGGATCAGTTATCCTCAAATGATGGGATGAGGCACTACAAACATAATTAAACTTCAAACACCTCTATCCTAGCCTATAGACGAACAACAAACACCCAGATATTCACAAATCTATCATAAATAAAGATAGAAAATAAAGATGTTAAGAACAACACATACCTCATGCACAATTTTCCAAAATCAGGAATAGGAATGGATACTTGGACTTCATGTCCTCCTCGGCCTCCCAAGTAACTTTCTCGAACTTTTGGTTCCACCATAAAACCTTCACCGAAGCCACGTCTTTTGTTCAAAACCTCCAAACTTGTGGATCCAAGATCCTCATCGGGACCTCCTCATAAGACAAGGAATCTGAGATACCATTGTCCTCTAAAGATAAAATCAATGAAGGATCACCCAGACATTTCCGCAACATGGACACATAGAATACCATATAAATGGAACTCATGATAGAGGGAAAATCCAACTCATATGCAACACTACCAATCTGTGTCAAAATCACGTATAGGCCAACATACTGAGGACTAAGTTTCCCCTTCTTCCCAAACCGCATCACTTTTTCATGGGAAATACCTTCAAGAACACTCAATCTCTAACCCTGAACTCCAAATCTCTTTGCCTCACGTCCTTATAGGACTTTTGACAACTATGGAAGTCATAAGCTTATCCCTAATTACCATAACCTATTCCATAGCTTGGTGAACGAAATTCAAGCCAAGCATATTTGTTTTACCAACCTCGAACCACCCCATAAGAGACCTACACCTCCTACCATATAATGCCAAAAATAAGGCCATACCAATGCTAGAATAGTATTTATTGTTATAAGAAAATTCAATCAAAGGAAAATGGTCAAACCAACTACCACTATAATCAATCACACAAGATCACAACATATCTTCCAAAGTCTGAATGGTCCTTTAAGCATGCCCATCTGACTATGGTGAAAAGTCGTACTAAGACTCACCCTAGTCCCGAAACCATATTGGAAAGAATGCCAGAAATATAATAAGAATTGGGTACCGCAGTAAAATATAATTGAGATAGGTGCACCATGCAATTTTACAACCTCTTGAAGAAACAACTTTGCATAATCCTCCGCAGAAAAGGTAGTCCTCACGGGTAAAAAGTGAGCGAACTTAGTCATCTTATCCACGATGATCCAAATGGAGTCACACTCATTCCGCGACTACGAAAGGTCTATAAAAAATCCATATTAATTACCTCTTATTTACACATCATTAATTCAGTCTCTTAAAGAAACCCACCGGGCCTCAAGTACTCCCTCTCACTTGTTGACATACCATACACTTAGCCACAAAGTTGGCCACATCCCATTTTATGTTATTCCATCAATATATCTCTTTGAGATCTTGATACATCTTTGTTAAACTGGGATGAATTGTATACCATGACTTACAAGATACCATCTCAACTGATGTCAAAAACTATCACATTTTGCCTACACATATTATCCTTGATTTTCATAAAAAAAGGATTTAACACCCTGTTCTTCTTTATTTATGAACCAATATATGACGGTGCCACCCGCTGTACTAACACACCACCATCCTCACAGTCCAAGAGACGAACTCTAAGGTTAGCCAAATGGTGAATATCCTTTACCAACTTCCAGTTATCCTTATCTATATGCTATAAGCTACCTATGGATAACCTATTAAGAGTATCACTAACCACGTTAGCTTTACCTGGATGGTAGTGAAGACGCATATCATAGTCCTTGAGAAGCTCAAGCCATCTTTTTTGTCTGAGGTTAAGCTCTTTCTGAGTGAATACATACTGAAGGCTCTTATGATCAGAAAAGATGTCGACATGCACCCCATATAAATAGTGATGCTAAATTTTCAATACGAACACCATAGCTAACAACTCTAAGTCATGAGTCAGATAGTTCTTCTTATGAAACTTCAGCTGCCTAGAGGCATAGGCAACCAGCTTAACGTGTTGCATCAACACACAACCCAAACTAATCCGAGACTCATCATAATAAACTAAAAATCCCTTCATACCCTCGGGTAGAGTCAAGACTGGAGCTAAGTCAACTTATCTTTTAGCTTCTCAAAGCTACCCTCGCAAGTATCATACCACGAGAAGTTTACCTTCTCTGAGTTAATTTTGTCAATAAAGTAGCAATAGAAGAAAAACTCTCCACAAACCTCCTATAATACCCAGCTAAATGTAAGAAGTTTTGAATGTCGGTTGGAGTCGTGGGTCTAGGCCACTTATTTACCATAACAACTTTTTGAGGATCTACCATAATCCCCTCACTAGACACAACATAACCTAAAAAAGTTATGGCATTCAACCAGAACTCACACTTAGAGAATTTAACATACAACCGTTGATCTTTCAAGGTCTGCAACATAAGGTGATCGGCATGATCCTCTTTATTCATAGAGTACACAAAGATGTCATCAATGAAAACGATACGAATAAATCTTAAAAGTGACGAAAGACCCTATTTATCAAATCTATAAATTTTGCTGGAGTATTGGTCAACCCAAAAGACATAACCAGAAACTCAAAATGCCCATACGGGTTCAAAAAGATATCATAGAGATATCCACCTCTCTAATCTTTAACTGGTGATACCCAAACCGAAGATTAATCTTAGAAAAGAATTTGGCACCCTGAAGCTGATCGAAGAGATCATCAATTCTCAAAAAAGGATAATTATTATTTACCATCACTTTGTTCAATTGTTGGTAGTCAGTACACATCCGAAGGGAACCATCCTTCTTACACACAAAAAACACTGGTGTACCCCACGGGGACACACTAGGATGGAGCAAACCCTTGTCTAAGAGATTCTTTAGTTGCTCTTTAATTTTTTTCAACTCAACCAGAGTTTTTCTATACGAAGGAATAGAAATTAGATGAGTGTTCGAAATGAGATCAATCTCCTTATCAGGAGGCATACCGAGAATGTCATCAGGGAAGACCTTGGGAAACTCATTTACCGTCGAAACTGAATGCAAGGAAGGACCTTCTAAGTTAGAATCTTTAACCTGGACCAGATGATAGATACAACCTTGGGAGATTATCCTCCAAGCTCTAAGATATGATATAAACCTCTCCTTAAGAGCTAGGGAACCAACCTCCCTCTCAACAACTAGCTTATTAGGGAATTTTAATACGACCTTATGAGTCCGACAATCTAAAGAAGCATAGCATGAGTGCAACCAGTCCATCCATAGAATAACATAAAAGTCAACCATGTCTAAATCTATCAAGTCCACTAGGATTTCTCTACTACCAATAGCTACCACACACCCTCTATAGACTCTTCTAATAACCATAAAGTTTTCTATCAGGTTAGAAACAAAAAAGGGTCTGATAGATACTTAGGACCAAAACCAAAATGCATAGCCATAAATGGAGTCACATAAGAAAGAGAGGACCCCGAATTATGCAAATAATACACATCATGCTAATTGAGTTTTAATGTACTAGTAACAATATCCAAAGATACCTGGGACTCCTGATGAGTAGTGAGAGAATAAAGGCAATTCCAACTAATATCAGAGCCAAAAGTGGTACCCTTTGGTGTATAAGATGATGAAGAGGCAAAAGGAACCTTATTTTCCCCCGAAGCAACTCTAGATGGACAATCTTGCTGCATATAACCAATCTGACCAGACAAAATATTAGTTCATCCCCTTCTCAGACTAACCATGATGATGCTGACCATAAAATTTACAAGGAGGGTAGGACGGTGTTAATTGGGCACCACTGGCTTGAGATTGGGCCCCTTGTCCCCTAGAAGCATCACTACCCTGAAAACGTCTATCACCCAATGGCATTGGGTAGGGAGCACTACCTATAGAATAGGAGTTAGGACTCCTCGAACTCATCCTCGTAGGCCACTTTCCACTCAGTTGATGGCTCCACTCTATTTTAAAAACCAAGACCTCTTACTCTATAGCATGAAGTAAGATAATAAGAAAGTAAAATATTCCTAAATGTCTTCTAGCCTATCTCTTATAAGTGTGGCGCGCTAAACACCCATAAAAGAAACTCTACTTAACACGGCTTTGTGGACACACAACTGACCATAAACCTAGGCTTTGATACTAACTTTGTCATGACTCAAACTAGGGCCTTGCTGTGATAGGTATCTTAAATCCCACGTGGACCATATATCACCCTCTTAACCTAACCTAACAGACATATCAACCATAAGTGTCGGAAGAATTTCGAACATATAGCAAGATAGCAGAATGTAAGTCTAATAATAACTCATAAAGTATCTATGTCAATCCACTAAATAAGATACTAAACTATCACACCTAATTCCACAGTAATCCACAAAGCCTCTACAAAACCAAAGTCAGTAGTATGTCGGGACATGCCCCCGACAATAGCTAAAAATAATGTCTAAACCAAGTGTAAGACAAAGAGTAAAGGACTATGAAATAAATGCCTTCCAAAGTTTGGAAGCTCGCCACTTCAATGTCAATCTCACGAACCGCAGGATCACCTGGTCACTACATAGAAAAAGAATAAGAAACTCTAATCCCTATATTGGATGGTGATACAACATCCAAAGACGATTAGCAGTTGGAGCGCTAGCATGTAACTCAAGGAAAAAGAAATAAAATAATGCCATTGTGTAGTACCAGGTCAAATTATGATATGCAATCAAAATCATGTATATATATTTAATCATGTCCGGTTAGTGGACAAGTCTTAGCACAAACTTTTAAAATATTAACCTGGGTTGTGTAGCATAACCGCCATAAAACAAGGCACCCACTAGCTATATGGGTCCAGTTTTTCCCTAGCTAGAAGGAACCCAGTGCATGTAGCCGCACTAACCAGAGAATATCCATATTCGTATATTCCATCATGGGGACTCGAACCTCCCAGCAAAATCAAGGGGACATAGAACCAACGTATACAACATGGGGGACTTGAACTTCCCATTTATATATCCATTTGGGAGACTCAAACCTCCTGATCATATAGACACCTGCACCAGCTAGTGCGATTGCTAGTGTTAGTCCTTTAAACTCCACTTTCATGGCATAGCTACATATCCCGCTTTACACCCCAATTAAAATATTCTTTACAAATACACAAAACCATTAGTCCAATTACTTTCCAAAGGCATCTCATTGGTATCATCATACCAACCCTACTTGAAAACATATAGCATGTCATAACCATTATTGTTTGAATTTGGGACTTGAGCCCATTATCTATACAAAGTCATCAATTCAATTCAACATTTAGGGACTTGAACCCATTTAGCCATTTAAACCCCCAAGGTTACAATTCAAATCAAAGTATGGCCAACAAGGCCTTCATGAAACCTTTTACTAACCATTTACATTATTAGGCCAATGCCTTAGTTCAAAACACATTTTAATTCAATTTATGGTCCTCAAGACCTTTACAAAATCATTTACCCTTCATTAACGTCTTATACCAAGAATTATTTCAAAACCTAATTAATCATGTGAAGTTTGTTCTCATAGATATTTTCACAAACACATTTGAGGGTATACCATTACCAAGACCAAAACCAAGGTAAAAACCATCAAGGTTAGGGTTACCCATGATACATTTGTTAAGGCATAATTACCAAGCACCCACATGTGCAAACTATCACCAAAAACATGTATAAACATAATTTAAACCAAGAATAAACAATACTCGACCATATAGAACAAACCCCTCAACATTGGTTTTCAAAACCACCTTAATGAATCATAATCAATGTTTAAAACACATGATATTGGAGAACTAGGAATCAAGGAAGAGTCATATGCCTTATTCACGAAGATTCATGGAAGAAACTTGACTCTTGAGCCTTTAATGAACACCTTGTAGAAACCCTAGTCCAATCTTCAAGAGAGAGTTTAAAGAGGATTTTGAGAGTGTTTTCATCCTTCAAAGTGTGTTATGGGAGGCTAAATATATTATAAGACATGGGGTCTTAAGGGTTTTAGGGTAGTAAATGTCTGGAATACACTCCACTTAAAAGTTGTAAAATATGCGTATGAGGGTATGGTTTGCCTCTTCCACTCATACCCACATCATACGAGTAGTACATTCAACTCGTATGTTGATCAAAATGTTGGAAACCATAATCTGTCCAACATAAAACTCCTTAGCATGAATCATACCCTACCTTACGACTAGTACCCACTCAAGTCATATCATAGGCAGAATATGATTAAGAACACACTGATTAACATATGATTTCGACCTTACTACTCGTACCCTAACATATGAATCATATGATACCTTCTCTTAAAATAAAAAAAAACTTGGCCAATATGACACTGACCAACACACGACCAAGGACTTCAAATCATGTCCATTCCATATGAGTGGTATGATGTAGTCGTATGATGCACAGAATCTTCACAGCTCAGAAAATTTTCCAAGGCCAAAGTTCAGCGTGTTTCAATAAGTAAGGAAAGAATGAGATATCTAGTAATATCATATAGAGAGAGAGAGAGAAAGAAAGAGGGAAAGGGCCAATATACAAATGAAGAGTGAAAGAAGAATAAATATATATACACACTATATGAATAGGAAAGAATATATATATATATATATATATATATATATATATATATATATACACACATAATACATTCATACATATACATATAAAGGACTTACTCAAAGGTAATAGCCTAAGGAAGCCAACCAACGTCAAAGGGAATCCTAACCATGTAGGAAAGCTAAGATTAGAATAATTAGAGCCTCTAACCAAAGGATGACTAAACATACAATAATCTAAGAGTAATATATAGAAAAGGAATTATAATTGTATGGACAATCTCGAGTACCAATCTATAATCATCTTGCACGACTGAACCATAATAACCAACAATAAAGTAACCAGATAGTCCAAACAATCAATAACCTAACTGAAATCCCATAAGCCCAAATGATTAAAGCAAGCACTCAGCAAACAACAATCATAGCTTATATTTATGCAAAACCCCATAAAGTCGATAGATATAGACACCATATGATTATACTTTTGATAGGTTATGCATATGAATAAATGAATGCAACATAAACCAAAAATAACATGCCCAATCCTAGTTCCATAAAGTAATGAGTGTTTACACCTCCTCCATCTAGTAGTATGCAAAGGCAGGACTGATAACGATGATCTTTACTTTGCACTGTGTCTCACAGAAAAGGGGTGCATAGATGACTCTAGATATCTATATACATTGTCTGTTCCCGAACTAGTACTTCCAATGCCCATCATAATTGATCTACTCCATCCAATATCAAAGAGATACAAATATAATATGTGCCCAAACTCAAACCTTAGACTGAAAGAGTGTAACCGAGTAAATCTATTATCCAAGATTGACTTCGATACTAAATAGGCATAATAGCATTGAAAGAAATGCCCCTTCAACCAAAGTAAATAGTAGTGGTAAATAATTAATTAATTAATTAATAATAAATCAAAATCAAACTCGGTATAATTTCCAAAATAGCTTGTTTAGTTCTAAAAACTCATAATTTATTAAATAAGGCGGTACAATTTTCGTTGTAAAAAAATCATTTTCAAAAGTGAAAAATATGGATAAATCACTTTTTTAGAAAACTATAGTAAAATTAAGATTTAATTTGAATCGTACCATTAAGTGATCATAAATGCACCTGAAAGTATTCATGCCATCACCAATATCTAAACAATACAACCATAAGCGCTTAAGTGTCCATAAACTAGAATCACATCTATTTAAGGATAAAATACTCCTCTTGAGTCCAACTGGTATTTTAACCACAGCCTCAAAATTTTATATATGTATATGTATATATATATATATATACATACATATATATATATATATACACATATATATCACTAGCATGATAATAGCACCATAATTTGAAAAACTATAGTTTGTGTCACTAAGTCAATGTTAAGTCCTATACTAAAGGATCATTAACATAAATCTATGGTTAACCTATTTGTAATCAAGAATAATAAGATTCAGTAACCATAACGGGTGTTCTAGGCTAAGGTTCAGATCACTTTTCTATTCTATATCTCCTAAATAGGTCAAGTCATAAAATTACTAAGTATTAAATTTTATTATCCCTAACTAACATGCAATCAATACAATATACAATCCCATAGATAAAAGTAGATCAAAGCTTACCTCATAGCTAACTGCAATCCAAAACCATCATCTTCACACCATGATCCCAAAACAACATCACACTATCAAAATCAGTATCTACACATTAATTGGAGTAAAATGATACTCATATTACTATATAATACTCTACGCTAAAATTTGAATCAAGAACGAGCTCATGGGGCCTGTAATTCCAAAATTAAATCTGTCATGAATTTCCTCAAAATACAGAAAATGCATGCTCAAAATTTGAGCATAAATGGAGCTCAAATTAAGCCCCAAATCAGCCCACAAAATAAGAATTTGAAAAAATAATTTTTACTAATTTATAAGGAAAATAGCAGAATTTAATGAGGAAAAAATATGAAAAATGATCAATAGGTGTCGAGTTAGCTACCATAGACTCAAATGATGATTTTCAATAATATTCCACGCTCCAAGCTCCAATCATGACAGAAAAAGGGGTTTTGAACAACAATTTTAGTTGAAAATTATGAAAAATAAAATTTGTATTCTTGGATAATGAGAAATATAAAGTTATAATCACATAGACAATGATTATACAAAAAAATGCATTGAGAATTATTAAAATTGGAGCTTCCTAACTCATAAAATATGAAAAATACAAAATGAATTTGGTATGGGTCTTATACTCGGCGATCGCCGCTAAAGCAGCTTCTTTTCTGTTAAAGAATACAGGTCAAAAGGTCAAATTACTGCGAAAGCATTCAAATGATCTCTTTAGGGCCTAGTCGAAAGGTCAATGGCCGCTAAAGTGGCCACACGAGTACTATCAACTATCAAAACTTATTTTTGACCCTTAAAGCACATTCGGAACCCCATTAATATGAACCAATTATGTAAATTGATCATAAAATACATTTGGGATATAGTGAAATAATATTTATGAAAAAGGTTGTTTACAAAAATTAACCCTCCGACCCTTTTTAGGTAATTTAAACTATTTTTTATCTAAACACACAAAATGAGATATAAAGGCTTCGATACCAAAATAACTATGCAGACACACTTAATTTGACATTCTAGACTCAATGGAGCAATTAAAATTTTCATCGAAGTTCATTTCGATCAAATTTGGGTCCCACATCCAAAGGGTCATTTTAACCAAAATTCACTCAATAGCATAAAATGAGTCAAGAATCCTCGAAATCCATACCAAAGGTCCCCGCAAACTAAAATCAGTATTCTAAAGCTAATGACAGTATTTTATTTCCTATCTGAGGCCATTTACTAGGAGTTTGCTCTGAGACCAATTCCTTAACATCAAAAGCTCCAAACAGAGAAATAGGCCTAAAATTCAAATGAATAATATGATAACTAAATTGACAGTTGTAGTTAGTCACAAATGATTTGAATCCAATGTAGAATAGCTTGGAACACCAAAAATGCATGATAATTGAGAAAATAACCTAGAGAGTCATTACAGACACCTCTTTTGGATTTAGTAAGACTAGTTAGGGAGTTTAAGTATGTGTTTCCTACTAATGTTCAGGGTCTTCATCAAGAGTGTGATATAAATCTTTCATTGATTTAGAGCTAGGAACTAAGCCCATTTTTTCCCCTCATAGTATTGCCCTAGTGTACTTGAAGGAGTTGAAGGACCAATTTCATTGCCTTAGGGTGCTCCAATTTTATTACTAAAGAAGAAGGATTAGTCTTTGAGGATGCATTGATTACCAATAGTTGAACAAGGTGATCTTCAAGAATAAGCATTCTTTATCGTGTATTGGTGACTTGTCTGATCAATTGTAGGGTGTTTCACTATTTTTGAAGATTAAATTGATATTACGGTACTATCAATTGATAATTTGAGCTTCAGAATTTACTAAGATAGCTGTGTAAGGACATTATGAGTTCTTGGTTATATTTTCTGGGTTGTTTCATGCCCCAAAACACTCATGAGATGGATAAACAAGGTGTTGCCTTATCTTGACTCATTGGTAATCATATTTATCGATGACATTTTGGTGTATTTCAAGAGCAAGACAGATCATGTAAAGTATTTGAGGATCATAGTCTAGAGATTGTGGGATGAGAAGTTATATCCCACTTTTTTATGTATGAATTATGGCTCAGTTTTTTGGTATATTCTTGGGACACATAGTGTCTAATGATGGTATTAAGGTCAATCCGACCAAGGTTGAGGTGGTCAAAATTGGTCCTGGCCTATTTCACCTTCGGATATAGGAGTTTTGTTAGATTGGCATGCTATCATAGGTGGTTCATATAGGTATTCTCTTCTATTGTTACTATTTTATTTCAATTGACTCAGAAGAATATGGGTTTTCAATAGTTGGACAAGTGCAAACAGAGCTTCTAAAAGTTTAAGAGTTTGTTGACTTCAGCTCCTATCTTGACCCTACCTATTAAAGGTGAGGATTTCACTGTGTTTTGTGATTCTCCTAGTATTGACTTGGTGGTGTATTTGTGTAGAAGAATAAGGACATAACTTATGCATCGAGTCATTTGAAGGCCTATAGTAGAATTACCCCACCCAAGATTTGAAATTTGTGGCATTTGTGTTCGTATTGAAATTGTGGTGGCACTATTTGGATGGAGTTCATTGAGAGGTATGCACTGATCATCACAACCTTCTTATCTCACACTAAATCTGTAGGTTGTATGGCTATTCAAATGCTAACTGGAGAGGTTGTACTATAACCATTAGGTCAACTATAGTTTACAACATTAACTTGGTGCAAATTGTGTCTCTTCAACCTCTAAGAAACTGACAAGAGTGACAAGATCTAGTGCTAAAGTTGAATATAGAGTCCTAGTTTCTATAATAATTGAGATGACATGGATTCTTTATCTCCTTCATGACATTGGAGTGTATCTCAAGACAATCTTATACAATATTGTGATAATTAAAGTGTGGTATCTCAAAACACCCAAAAGCATATTCAAAATATGTAGATTCAACAAACACAGATGTTTAAGATAATGATCAATGTGATCGTTATAACAATGGTGATCGGCAAACAAAAGTAGAGCAAGTTAAGAGTGTAAGTTGTTAGAGTTTGAGTCATTCTATACTAGTACTGTTGTAGTAGTAAACATCTACTTGTATATGTTACTCATAAATGGGACTCTTTCATGTAGTTTGGGACTCAACAACTACATTATATCCAACTCCTATAAGAAGGAGCATGTACTCGAGTTCTTAACCATCAATAACACACTTTGATTCTCTCCATTGTGCATGAGAATTCTATTACTGATTTGTAATACATTGATATGAATAACATTAATTAGAATGTAGTTTCCCAGAGAAAACAACAGTACCATGTTCTTCGATATAAAATTGAAAGCAATAGGAAAGAGAATTACTGCAACAGTTCTTTAATACAGTACAATTGCTTGTACAACCTTCTTAATTTGGTTGAATTTCTTGATCATTTGAAATTCTTGACAAGCCCTCTTTCTATAACAGCATTCTTTATGAGATTAAGAGAATCCTCGAAATCATCAAGCAATAGTTGTGGATCAGGAATAGCATGTTCATCAACAGATGCGACAATGATAATCTTATCGATATAGCTTTGGATATTGATCATCAATGCCTAGAATTACAATTATTGGCAATCAGAATCTTGATTTACATATATAATCTCATAACTGATAATGTAAAACAACTGGATTATTAATTTATTTTAGCCGATAATAGCATGCATTTAACTACTTTATGGTCTAAATTGTGGATTTAGTCTTACAACATAAGCTTAGATATTACGAGATGTTTGATTTAAAGTGGATTTAAATATATATACCAGCATTGCACATAAATTAAGCTCTTCTACTAATTAGGTAAGAGTAAGGACCAAGAGAAAGGTAGTTGTCTCATTTCATTTTCCTTGGAATATTTCCATTTATAGCCTCAAGAACCAAAATACCAAGTGAGGTTTCTAGAGGTGATTCGCCATATATAGTGTAGGACTAATTGACCTCTATGCACTATAATTAGGATAAGAACTACTTGCACATAATGCTTACCGCAAATCATTCAATTTATTTTTAATAGTTATAAATTAAAATAAAACTATTATATCATGAAGTTATAGTTAGATCATAAATCTCCATACTGATGATTGTAATTAAAGAGAAAATGCCTCAACAATAGAGTGCGTAGATGAGTACATACACTTGGCTGCCCATAAGCACTTGGAGCAAAATAAGTAATGGGGTTGCCACAGAATCCAATTTCCTCCTGTGGTCCAACCAAGTTGGTGAAGCATATTGTTGAATTTGAAAATACTCTGAGAGTCACATCTGTAGCTACCTATCATATTGTAAGAATGAACTAGTAAGAATATTATTATATAATAAGAGATTAAGTTAAACTATGATAATAGTAGTAAAGCATTTAAGTTTTATGATAATGTATATAGTTTTTTTTTCATGAGACCAGAAATGCTATTAACTCTACCTTTAAGTTTTCTATACAAAAGAAATGTATCTTAAATATGCAATATACCTTGACGCCAAAAAGCTTAATAAGTATTTGGGCCATGGTCAAAGTGAACAAAGCTTCAAACGATTGCTTTTTGCGATCAATTGTCGCTTTTGCTTCTTTCACGTAGTCTAAAGGATTATCCCGCAGTGCAATCTTGAACGGTAACAGCGCATAACCAAACCAATTTCCCCAACCCCGCTTCCCTTTGCTGCCATTCTCCATCATATCAGCGAGATCCTGAAAGTTTCATTCGTGCACGTCATATGATTTTGTAACAACTACAGTAATAATAATGTTCTGTCAGTCCCATATTTATGTGACTTAAAGTATTTTTTTAGTAGTTTATACATACATGTATACATATATACATACATATATACATATATATATATATATGTATATGTCTCTCTCAATATATATATGTATATCTTATACATAGACATAGACATATACATATATAGAGAGAGGGAGAGAGATATATATCTATAATCTATATCTATATCAATACCTATATCTATAATCTATAATCTATAATCTATAATCTATAATCTATATCTATAATCTATAATATATTAAAAGTGTGAAGACCCTTGGAAAAGTGATTTGAACTTTTTACCCTTCAATAAAAGACTCTTCTTTAAACAAAACTATCTTTTCACTATTTTTTTAACTATATTAACTAGACTTCCTAAAATATATGGGACTGCTAAAATATATGGTAGGATAATTAATTAATATTTTTCTTTTTACTGTTCAATTAGAAAAATACTCCTAAATTAGGACTCTATTAAGGAAATACTTCTATAAATATTGAGATGTACGTTAAACTAAAGAACAAACCGATTTGTCTATTGGGAGAATATAATTGATGCTCATCTACCTTGATTCAATTACATGTCTAGATGGTGGATGCTTGGTTTTCTAAAACCCAACTTCTTCACTATTTTTGTCAGCATAATAGAATTCAACATGTGTGTATATATATCTTCTTTATTTTCATTCAAAATCATTCTTTAGGGTCAATTTTTGCTCAGACAAGAATTAGTAATTGGATCAAAATCGAAGTTTTGTGATCACTATTATAATTTTTTATAGTTTACAAGTCGTAGATGAATATCGGTTGGCTTTGAAGAATTTCTTGTGTAAAAGTTAGGTTTAATTGTATTATTTTGATATCTATATTATCTTATTGTTTTATTTTAATTAAAATTTAAGTTTAATTGTATTGTTTTGATATCACTTTTATCATATTATTTTGTTGCAATTTACAGGTGATAGATAAACGTTGGTCGGCTTTGAGGATTTTTTTATGTAAATGTTAGGTTTAGTTGTATTATTTTGATATCTCTATTATCGTATTATTTTGTTATTGTTTATAGGTGGTAGATGAATGTCGGACGACTTTGAGAAAATTTTGTGTGTAAAGATTAAATTTAATTGTATTATTTTGATGTCTCTATCATTGTATTGTTTTGTTGCAATTTACAGATTGTAGATGAATGTCAATCGACTTTTAAAAATATTTTTGATAAAAATTAGGTTTAATAAATAAATTCTTCAGCTTTACATACTCAAAAGATATTAAATTTAATTATTATATTCATCTTTATTATTTAAACAAATAATTTATTTAATGTAATGTTTAAACTCATTAAAGTAAGGTATACGCGCAAGGTGCGTACACCTAAACTAGTATATACACATATACACATACATATATATATACACATATACATATATATACATATACATATATATACATATATATATATATATATAAGTTTTATATCGAAAACTTAAAGTTTCTATGACCAAATCCATATTGAAAGTTAAAAACATTAATTATTGAAATTTGAATGTACATAAATTGAGACCGAATAAAAACAAGGCATGAAAGTTACTTCAATTCCTGCGGAGGATCTTAGGTTAAAAATAAGACAGGTTCGAAGTCGAATGCCTTTGGGAAGATTGTTGTTTCTCTCTGTGGCTCCCTTGTCTTTGCCACCAACAGCTGAGAATATTTTGAAAAATTGAGTAATTAACTCATATAATCGAACCAAATAATATCTTAATAAGGTATATAGATATTAAAAAAAAAATCATAAATGTAAAAGTTTATTTAACTTAACTAAGTATTAATATCAAAACGCACAATTCTAAACATGTATGTTGTTCAGCGGATAGAACATAAAGGTTGAATCTATCAAATTTAAGTCGTGAATCTGGCCATGGGAAAATAAGTACCTGACATCCTACTTGAATTATTAAATTGTTTGTGAATAAAATAACTTACCATATCTCCTATTGAGATATTTAGATAAACCAGCTTGTGTTAATCCCACGGCAACATCATTTATAGTCTGCGAAGAAAATATATGCAACAATATTATTTTAGAAAGCCTTCACAACAATATCAACAAGAGCTTTGATAACTTACAACATTCATAGCATTTTTGACAAACTTCAGATCATCCAGACTGATTATCCTGTGAACGATTCGTCTAGCTTTAGTAAACTCAGAATCAGTCACAGCGCTAACTGGCGTTTTTGTATCCTTAAAGAAAGCGACTGTTATGATGAACATGAAAACATCCGCCGCAGTATTCATAAGCATTCTGATGAAAAGCCAAAATGCTCCGAAAAACCTCCACGACCCTTCCTTTGTTGAATTACCTGCGATAGTGTATAACTAGTTACTACACAGATCGCATAAAACATATTTTACATTGTTAATATAATACAACAATTAGAAATGACATAACTCATTATTTGGTAAACACAGACTTTGAGCAATTATTGACACCTTTAGGCTTTAAGTTTGACCCAATCTGCCCATTTACCTGAAGGAGTAGGCCTCCTTTTCTTGGTTGGAATGGTAGGAAGCTTGAGCTCATCAGCAGTTTGGCGAGTGCACGCGAGTAAAAGAGAAATGAGTGAGGTGCCATCGCCGAGAGAATGGTGAACCCTAAGCACGGCCACGGACTCCGCATTACGAGTTTTGACATTGATAATGTGAAGGTCCCAAAGTGGCTTGGTTCTGTCAAGGCTGGTTTTGGTAAGGTTGTAAATGTAATCCTCCACGAATTTGTCTGGTGATTCTAGCTGACTTTCATCCACTTCAGCTACTATAATATGTTGATCTATGTCAATCTTTGTTTGGACCCATTTCATGTCTGCTAAATTTTCTTCATCTACAACCTGTTAGCACACATTTTGTCACATATAAAAAAGTGAATGTTCTTTTTATGTTTGATTGAAATTCTTTGCTCAATTTATTCTATTTTTGTAGAGAGAGTAAACTCTTTTATTACCTTAAATTGATCAAAAGATTATACTCCCTCCGTCCTAAATTACCTGTTCCAAATTTCTTAATTTGATTTTCTATTTTACTTGTCTTTTTTCATTAATCAAGAAGAGACAAATTTTTTTCCATGTTTATCCTTTGCATTAATCATTTTTTCTTCAAATTAAAATACAACCATCATTTAATAGGGGTACTATGGTAAACTAGTCATGTTATTAGTTATTTTTTTAATCAATATGTCATCATAATTTGGGACAGGTAATTTGAGACGGAGGAAGTAATTTGTTATTTTTCTTAGGGTTGAGTGATCTAGTCTGATCCCTTTTTTAACAATAAACAAAAACTAGGAGAGGAAAAAAGGAAAACGAAACTCATTCGACTTACTACTCCCTCCATTTCAATTTAGGTGATATTTTTTGATATCAAGAGTCAAACGAGTTTTCTTTGATCATAATTACTTCTATATGTTTTTGAGAAACTTAACATATTCTTTAAAAAATAATAAATAAAGTTGTTATTTTATTACATCACTCTTAATAATTACTTCTATAAGTCATTTAAATATTAAAAAATGAATCGTACTAAATAATAACAATAAAATATACATAAAATAGTATATTATTGAATAAGTAATGGTTCATTCACGTCATTTATTAAAAGTTTGGCTCATTTAATGATGATGGCATAGATGGATGAAACTTTTAATGAGTGATGTAGATAAATTATTTCTAATTGTTCAGTGTATTATTTGAGACTTTTTCCTTTTTAGTATAGTGGATGAATAGATTTTCATATATTTTTACATAAGTAAATTTTTCAAAAAGTATGGATGATTGATCAATATTCAATTTCACATTCAAGGTTATCGTACCTCTATTAGTTTCTACATTAATGAGGTTTCTGTGTTTACGAACTGTTTAGGATTAGACAGGCTTGTGCAGTGTACAGAATAGAAGTTCCCTCAAGATGATACGCGGGATTCCCAATTTAGTAAGTGAAAACACGAAAATAAATTCTTCTTATGGAAAAACAGTCTCCTAAAGGCTCAAAAATACCTCTATGTGAAATAGCTTAAAATTTTCCTCGTTAGATTTTTGGCTCAAAAATACCCCTCCGTTAAATATTTGGCTCAAAAATATCTCTCCCTCTAACAAAATTCGGAAAAGGATCAAAAATACCCCTGAACTATCTGAAATGCCTCAAAAATATCTCTCTGTTAAATATTTGGCTCAAAAATACCCCTCCCTTTAACGAAATTCCACCAAGCATGTCACCTAGATAAAAAAAGACCACGTGACTATCCACATTACCATCCATATGTAAAATGTTAGTATTTTTTAATTATATGACATTCCTTTCTTCTTTATTTTTATTTTTATTTTACTTTTTTCAAAGCACTGAAACGGAAAAACCAAAAAACCAATCTTTTGCTAATTACTTCATTAGTGTTTTAAAAGTTCTAGATTTCACCTTTTCATTAGTGTTTTAAAAATTCTAAATTTCATCTTGTTATTATTTTTGGGGATGAGGGACAGCTTGATCTTGATCTGATGTTGACTCGGAGGAGGAGCTAAAATTTTAACTTTTAAGCTAGCAAATGTTGATGTACTAATAATTAAGTTGAATTTACTACATGCAAATTCTTTTTCAAAATAAATGAATTCCTTTTAACACTTGTTTAATCATTCGAAATGAATTCATTTTTCTAAATTCAATTTTGATGAATAATCTTATTATTTTTAGAACAAGTTTGAAAATAAGTAAAATGATACTTAAAATTGATAAATTATTCTTTAATTATGTCATTCATTTTTTTTTGAAGATGTGTGCCACATTCAAAGATTCATTAATTTTAGATTAGAGGAGGTATTTATTAAATCATTTTAACATATACATTTTGAGTAAAAGCTAGCAAAGCTAGACACATCTTTTGAGTAACTAATTTCAAGTTTAGTTTGAAATTTGTTACTCTTACGAGTAATCTTAATTTTAACTTTTATACTGGCCTAATAATTAATAGGTTTATCAGTTTAATAAGACTCTTTTGTTGGGTTTCACACTTTTAAATCTATTAATAGAAAAAAACTTGTTTTTTAAATGATCAAAGGAATTTGATAATAGCGATGTTACATTTGATAAATTTTTTCAAAAAAAATATTATGTAACCACTGTTTGTCTACTTTGATTAAAAATTAAAAGTCATGTAAGTTTTGCCCGTTTCACTGATTTTTTTAAATAAAAATAAAAATAAAGAAGAAAGGAATGTCATATAATTAAAAAATACTAACCTTTTACATGTGGATGGTAATGTGTCATAATTATGTAGTTTTTTTTTATCTAGGTGGCATGCTTGGTGAAATTTCGTTAAGAGGAGGGGTATTTTTGAGCCAAATATTTAACAGAGGGTATTTTTGAGTCATTTCAGATAGTTTAGGGGTATTTTTGATCCTTTTCCGAATTTCGTTAGAGGGAGGGGTATTTTTGTACAAATATTGAACGGAGGGATATTTTTGAGCCAAAAATCTAACGAGGGGCATTTTTGAGCTATTTCAGATAGTTTAGGGGTATTTTTGAGCTTTTTCCGTTTAAAGAAAGACACAAACTACACGGGGCCTTTTTTTGTCCAGTCTCGAGTGGGCTCAACCAACCCAGTGACCAATAAATTCATGAATATAAAAATACTTTCATCAATAATATTTAGAAGAAATAATACCCTATTACCCCCGAACTATATCCAAAACGGCAGAGACTCACCTCAATTTAAAGGGGGTCCTATTACCCCTAAACTAATTAAAAGTGTAATTTTGACACCCTTAGTGCCTACGTGGCACATACGTGGCATATATGAGGCACAATACACTGAAGTGTCCACGTACGCACTAAGGGTGCCAAAATTACACTTTTAAGTTAAGATGTGTCACAACCGTTTTGAATATAGTTCAGGGGGTAATAGGGTATTTTCTCTATTTAGAAAGACGAAAATGTTATAATGAGAAATAATTTAATTTTAAAATTTAATTTTTATCTTTAATTACATGATTTAGCCAAATAAATATCTAAAATTATTTTAAACCACAAGTTTAAAAAAAAAAATATTTAACGCCGTGTTAAGTCTAATACTACCATATAAAATAAGACGGAGGAAATATAATTTTATGAAATAAACACTTAATTCATATTGTTGTTATAAGAGAAGCTCAAAGGAATACTGAAAATTGAAGTTACCAATTTCCATAGGTTATGGAGAAGCATACATGTCGTGCACCCTTAAACATGCTTATTACTAGGCACATCTTCTGTTGATCTATTGCATGGGCATATTTTATGGGTCTAAAGATAATATCCCCCACCCCCACCCCCACCAACCCCTCAACAACCCCAATCAGATTTTCAGAATACCATTAATAAGAGTTATACATTTTTTGCTAAAATAAAGTGTGTAGAAGATGACTCTTTTAATTTCTTTCCTCATACATTGACTTTTGAACCTAACACTATGGAAAGTTTGTCATTCCTCTTTGAGTTTAGTAATGTAGGGTTTGACCCTAGTACTCATGTCCTCTTTGAGATTTTTATTACTATTAATAAAACAAATAGTGATATATGTGCTGCTTAAAAATGGCTGGGGATATGGAAACACTTAAATTAGATGTAAGTAAAACTTGAATCTCTAAAAATTTTAGTGGGATGGAGGATCAAGCTTAATTAAAGCCACTTCTTCTTCTTCTTTTTCTTCTTCTTCATTTTTACTGGGGGAAAATTTACGTTGTAAATTGGAAAAAAAAAATTGTAATAATATTGCAGGGTAACTTAAACATAAAATGATGAAAAAAGGACTAGTAGTGAATTCAGTTGACCCAGTATTTCTGACAAGAATCTGTAGATATGTGTATATAAAATTAAGTCACTAAAATTTCAATTGTTTATAAATTTTAAACTCATATATTCAAGAGTGTAATATTGAGTCTCTAGATCCGCCTCCGATGACATGCTCTCAAGTACATAACCCTGCAATGGCGTCATCTTTGTTCAATAGGTGTCATTTGAGATCTCTTAGTCAAAAAATTACACCATGTATATGAATAATACTTTTTATGTAAATATATTGAATCCCGTATTGAGGAAATCATATGCTTACCTTTATATATGTTGACTTTGTTTGATTAGTGCAAATTCTAACTTCGTCATGCACATAGGAGAACTAATTATATACCTTTGGTCGTACATAAACGGAACATGCAAAAAGAACATACCATCAAGCTAGTGAAACGAGGATGCTTAAGCAAAGTATGCACCAACTTGTCCTTAATAGGCTGCGGCGAGATCTGAGTTTTGCAAGCCATAAAGGCAATGCAATGGACATCGAATCTCGAATCGTGAAAAATACGAGCCATTGGACTCAATGGCTCTTCTTCCACAGTCACCATGTCGTATTCTTCGATGCCTTCTTTCCTTTTTGTATCTATTGGTTTTGGACCTGATAATCTTCTTCTTAATCCTTCAGCCATGTCTGACTCCATTTTTTTGCTTTAACTTTAAGTTGATGTACTTAAAGTGAAGGACGAGGAAAGTAAAGAGCTATCAGAATGGAAAATGTGGAAAAGTGTGTTAACTCCACTTTGAACTTGTGACAATTTTGGTTTGTTGTTGCATTGTTATATAGAAGAATAATGGTACGAACGTCAATTAAGTTACTTCCTTCGTTCTAAACGGGATTGTTTGGTACAGTGTATTGGAAAATATAGGGCTCGTTTGGTCATGGATATTTTTTCCTTTTTTCCAGAAACTTTTTCCGGAGGTGGAAATTATGGTGTTTGACCATGAAACTTTGAAAAACAATTCCGGAATAAAATTCCAAAAATAGAAAAAATTTTCCACTTCCAATTTCAACTTCCATTATTATTACATATAACCTCAATTTTAAATTTTTATACAAACCCCTCTTATTAACTAAATTCCGTAATTATTTTTAAAAGACCAAATTCAATAAAATAATTAATTCAAGTGAAAATAATTAAGAATTTTCATCAACAAATTTAAGAATATATAAAATATATTTATATCTATCAATCATATTTATCAAAATATATTTTTCTCTATTTAATCGATTATGGTTAGATAAACTTATTTAGCTCGTACTTGTAATATTTTTATTCAAATTTTAGAAGAATAACAATTATAATAATTAGTTTGTTGTTAATTATTTTATCAATTGAAGACATATAAATTATTTGCTCAACATTTGGTTGTAGGTTAGCAGGTAAATTAGTAGTTGGGGGATTTTGATAATTTTTAAAAGTAGAGGGCATAAAATCATATTTAAAAAAAAATCAAAGTCTAAAAAAAATTTTCAAAAAGACATGGCCAAACACAACTCCAACTCCAACTTCATCTCCAACTCCAACTCCAACTCCAACTTCATCTCCAACTCCAACTCCAATTCCGAAAAAAATAATTTTCATGGCCAAACGGCAACATAATGCATGCATTAGTAATGTGTACTATTAGCACCTTGTTTGTTACTTCTTTTGCCAATGTATAACTAATGGAAGTATTAGTTATACACTCTATTGTGTATTGAAGTGTGTATTAATAATACATATCATTCCTATGTATTAGTAATACAAAGACTTTTAACACATGCATTAACTTATTAAATGACCTTAATACCCCTTAATTTTCCTCTCAAAATATTTCACAATTTCTTTTCCCGCCATTTTAATTTTCAACAGTGAATCTTCTCAAAACATTTCACAGTTTCTTTTCCCACTATTTTAATTTACAACAATTAATAGTTGATTTAAATAAACTACAACATATTTTTGCTTTACCTCAAGGGTCTTTGAAAATAACATCAACAATAACATGCCCAGTATATTACCACCAAGGGGGATTTGGGGAGGGTAAGTGTACGCAGTCCATACCACTACCTCAATGTGAGATAGAGAGGATGTTTTTGATAGACCCCTGGTTCAAAATAAAGCAATCTAAGATAGGATAAGGAATAGTAATAAAACAAGAAGATATACTAGAAATTAACATACTCAATAAGACCTAAAGCAAGATATTTCAGGTATACACCAAAAGATACAACATCCTAACTCAGACTAACCTTCTAATTTAATTCGCCTCCTCCACAACTTCCTATCTAGGGTCATATCCTCGGTAAGCTGAAGCCGCTCCATGTCATGTCTAATAACTTCCCTCCAATATTTCTTCGATCTACCTCTACCTCATTTGAAATCATCCCTAGACAACCTCTCACACCTCCGCACTAGGGCATCCATGCTCCTCCACATCACATGACCGAACCATCAGAACCTTTCTTTCCTCAACAGTCTTCGAAAAGATTAAAAAAAATTCTTGAGACTATTCCTTAATTTTACATCTTGTATTTTATTTTTATTTTGACTATGTTAATCCGTCGGTGTAATATTTCATACGCAAAGACGAAGGTCTTGCAAATAATCCTAAATCTTTATATACTAGTTCAACATTACTAATTATGTTTCAGATGGCAAAAGAACTTTGTTGCAAAAAAAAGTGTACAAAGTCAAAGAAGGGTATTTTTGTAAACAGACACTTCTTTTATAGAAATTATGTAAGATATATTATTTCTTATACATCAAACCAAACAATGTATAAGAATAATACATGCATAACTAATACAAGCATAACAAATACAAACATTACTAATACACTATATTTTGCATTGTTCTTATACGCTCTACCAAACGGCCCCTAAAATAGTTGTTAGTGTAGATTATTCAGAATCAATATGACTAATTTTTGCCAAATAATTAGATTAAAATTTATATATTCAAAAGTTATATGGAAAGTATTATAAATAATATTTTTTCTCATATCAATATAATAAAAAAATTATATCATAGAATGTTAATCAAAATTTATATAGTTTGACTCTATAAGGAATTTGCGACAAAAATTTGATGACGGAGAGTTATATTTCCTTCCATTCAACTTACTTGATATATTTTGAATGGACATGAATTAAAAAAAAAAAAATAGAAACTTGTGACTTAAAATAATGTGTGAATATTTGTGTGGCTATATCAAGTACTTCTTCCGTTACTTTTTAGTTGTTTCTTATATGTTTCTTATACTAAAACTAGTTTGTTTTTGTTATCCAACTTAGCAAGTCAAGAAGATTAATTTATTATTTTCTAAAAGTATATTTATCATTAAGTAATTTCATAAGGTACTAAAGGTCAAAATATTATTTTCAAAAAATAATTAATATAATTAACTTAGTAGAAAAATAAGCTCTAATGTTAAGACATTAATGGATAAACAAAAAAAGGGAATAGATGAAATATTTCATTAAAATGAAATGAAAAGTTTGAAGTCATATTATTTTCAAATGCATAAAGATATTAATCTTTTATGATACACAATAAAAGGAAAGTATTTCTATCTCTATCTCCATTTTATTAAAAGTGTTAAGATTAATATAAATTAGTGCTTAATCAGTTAGTTAGTTAAATGGTAGTTAGTTAGTTAAATGGTAGTTGTACTGCTAAGTTAGTTGAGCTGATCAAATAGTTAGAAAAAGCTTCTAGATCTTTTTTTTATTTACTCTTTAACTGTACGTGTATAAATATAATATAGATTGATAAAATGATATGAAACAGTTTTTCATTTTTCAAAATATTGTTTAGCATTCCTCTGTTTCTCTCCTGATCCTGATCCATTAGAGCTTGAGATCCACTAATGAAATTTTAGCTCCATTATCCTCATTTTATACTCAATTTCAATATGGTATCAGAGCACAAGCTCTTTCTTTTCCACTAATTTTGTTCATTCATCTACAATTTTACTCTTTTCGAAATTTACTTTCTCACAAAATTTCAAGTAAAAAATTCATCATTTTTTGCCTCAATTTCTCTCAATTTTTGAATTTTGTAATTGTAAATTTCAGTCAAAATTATCAATTTCATCATTTTTGGTCAAATCGGTGATTTGTCAACAAAAACTAGGGGTTTTTTCTCGTATTCGTATCCTCACTTGAGCTTCAATGGCTGGAACTCATGAACCAATTGCAATCCAACACCGGAGATAATTGATTAGAACAATTCATTGTATATGCATTCGTCGGAGAGTGTCGACTCTTCAATTACTCCGGTGACCTTTAACGGATCCGAATATCGCTCTTGGAGACGTGGAATGCTTCGCTCACTTTCAGTAAAGAACAAGATGCAATTCATTAATGGAAGTATCCAAAAACCTCTAGCCAATTCACCTAGACTCATTTAATAGGGGCGTTATGACGATATGGTAACATCCTGGCTGTTAAACTCTTTATTGAAGGATCTAAGTGATAGCTTACAGTACGTAAATAATGTAACAGAGATCTAGGATAAGCTAGAAGATAGATATGACTAGGAAAATAGGGCAAAATTGTATCAGCTCCAACAAGAGATCAATGATCTCTCTCTAGGAAATTTGTACATTATTGGGTACTATACCACCATTAGGAGACTCTGGGAAGAGCTCAACACTATTTGAGTCAAAATCTAAGAGTTGAGTTTATTCTGAGTTGATTGGAGTCATCCACCATTGTTGGAGCTTAGGTTGAAGAAAATTTGAGATGGGTTCTCAAAATTAGAAGTTTTTTTCATTGATTTTGAGCTTTAAATCATTGGTATAGTATTTGGGGTGTTGTAGTGCGCTTGGGTTTTGAATTTTATTGAATTTTAGGTTCATTTGCATAACGGTTAATTTTTTAATGTTCTTAGTGTTCTTCAAGTTCTTCAAATATTATTGAAAAAGAACATTCAAAATATGGTGTTTGACCCAAAAGGCAAGAGAGAGAAAGGTGTGCTACTTGTTTATTTCAAAGAATATTCCAAGTCTTCCAAAGAAAGAAAGAATCAAAAAACATTAAAAGGGAATATTCTAAAGGAAAAGACAAAGGAGAGTACAAATGAGGGGACCATAAAGAAGTCAAGGTTATCAAGAGTTGATTGATCAATTGTTGAAACCTTCAATCCTTGAATAATCTCCTAAGAAGATCACAAGATCATCAAATTAAGGAGTAAAAATTTGAAGACCCTCCACACCTATCTTCTATACGTTATATGATGAGAAAACCCATTGGTTGTGGTTGGCAGACAACCAGATGGTCAGTCACAAGACTGACGGACCACCATTCCTTCCATCACTTAGCACCACCTATCCAGCAAGCTACTGGTTAGTAGCGACGAACTAGGTGACGGTCAGTCATTAGGGTCGTCACTTAAGAAAAGTTCACCAAAGTCTCCCGGATTTAATCGTAAGCTCATTCTTAGATTTCTTAGCTTCTTTTGTATGATTCTTAGTCTTCATTTCTTGGTTCTAAATGTTAATTAACAACTAGTAATCTTCCTACTTAGTTGTGAATTAGTATTTGAGTCTGTTTTCCTTTCTTTGTCCTACTTCTTTGAGTACTTTTCTAGTTTTTAACTCATTATAACATTTTTTTCTCAAGTCCATTAGTAGATTTTTATTTCTTTTAGTCGATCAAACAAGAATTCACTTTGACTGCAAAGTATAGATTAACACCTTATTTTCTATCGGAGTATAAAGAACTTTCAACATTCGCCACTCCTTTTGTGAGAATCACAAAGGTGAGTTTCATACGAATGTTGGTGAGGATCTTTACTACTAATCGTGTTTGTTCATTTTGTAGGTGCAAGGTGATATAAGGGGATCATGTCTTCGATAGCCTCAGATAGTTCTGACTACGACTTAGGAAACTATGATTGTGGTAAAGATAATTATGGCTACGAATAATATGGAGATTATGGAGGCTATGAACATAGCCATGATTAAGAGATGGATGAGAAAGAGGGCTATTATTTTGAAGAATAGTGTGAGATGAATGATGACCCTAGTACTATAGTGAATATGGAGATGATGAAGAGCCTTGTGAGGGTTCTTATAAGGAGGATGGGGCTTATGAGAAGTATTATACTTACAACTCTGAGTATCAAGATGATGTAAAGTTTAAAATTCTCTCTTATGCATCTTCTAAGAGTCATGGTGAGTATACACATGTGGAGTATGAAGAATCATATTCCTCATCTTGTAGTACTTCTTATCAAAGCTAAAGTAGCGTGAATGGTTATACTAACTATAGTGGAGGTTGTCCCATGGTAGAAAAGAGTATACATCTTTGAAGTCTAAGGGTGCTACATCTCAAGCTTCTTATTCTAGTGCCCGAATGTATGGAAGCAGGAACAAAGGTATGAATGAAAGGTATAGTAGGAATAAATGTCCTCTTACTCTATCTATCTTTAAAAGAGAATGGGATCCCGAAGTTTACCTTGATTGGGAATGGCAATGTGAAAGAGTCTTCAAGGATTATGCTATGAGCGAAGATGAACAAGCTACATATGCCCTTAAGTACATTCAAGGTCCGACCTTAGAATGATGCAAACTTATAAAAAAAACCACTCAAACTTGGGGTGTCTTAAAAAAGTTTTTAAGGCCAATTTATGTGCCAAAGGGTTATACAAAGCTTTACAATAGTGATCCAAGAAGACAACCATGTTAAAGATGGGTAGAGAATTGTGGAGTACTGAGATGTGTTCTTATCATTAATGATTGGTGTCATGCAAACTATATAACTCCTCTTTAGGTTGATTATCTAGGGATACCTCGAGTTTTTACATATTTCCCATACTTTTTGGAAGGCTATAAAGTCTTTGAGAGCGTGAAGGTTTCCTTCACCTGAGAGGGGTACTATGAGGAGGTGTGGTATATGACATATTCCCCTTGGAATGTGGACACTTACACTTGGGTGCCGATTCGTTTGCATAACACAAGATTCCAAATATGCAAAATTGGCCTAAGTTTGCAAAGGACTAATGGGGAAATCATCTTTTTCCACCTACCCTTCCCAAATCTCAAGAAAAGATGACTATTTACTCCAAGTCAAATGAAATTGAGAGACAAAAGATTGAGAGGAGTAAGGGAGTTCAAGGTGGCAACCTAATAGAGAAAAAAAGAGGTTGAGGGGAGCAAAGTGAGGGGGTTTCCACCAACTAGAGCTAACAATGATTATCCTTCTATTAATAAGGACATTTGTGTAGGTACCCACATAGAAAGCGGAGAAGAACAAGTACCAAAAGAGAAGATTCCCTTTGAAGACTTGAAAAGGGAAAATATAGATACTTTCAAAGCTTATGGATTACCTTCACACCAAGGTAAAAAATAATATGCTCAAGAACTTTAAGGTAACATAGCAATCTCTTACTCTTTTGTGCATGTAAATAATGATTGTGAGGCTAGAATCCCATTGAGTGTGAGTAGTAGTCTACCTTTATATGAGTCTATTAATTCTTTACCTATTGATGATGATATGCGTGTTGTGAATGTGGATACACTAGTTGATCCTATGGATGACCGAATTAAATCTTCTTTTAAGGTCAATTTGTGTCCACCTAGTGTTGAAGCCATTGTATTGAATGATAGTACATTATTTTGTGGAAATTGTGTTGACCAACTTGTGTGCAAAACTAGTCCACCACTTGAGGAAGTTCTTATTGTAATTAATACACCTCAATTGAGTGAAGAACTTGAAAGTGTTGGTCTAGAAGATAGGAGTGACCCTTTGAACTTGACCTTTAATGAAGATTCTAATGCTTTCTTGACTCATAGGGATAATCATGTGCTTGAAACTTATTTGGAACTTGATAGTTGTCTTTTAGAGAGTAGACTTACATGTTCTACATTATCTTCATGGATAGACCTATTTCTCCTTAAGGATAATATCTTGTTTGAAGATGTTGAGCTCACTCCCAGTGAACCTTGTGGTGAGAATGACATCGAAGGCTATAGCGTATATGACAACCCACTATGGTGTGAAAATATTCCTCCTAAAGATGGAAATCTTTTCTCAGAAGATGAGTATCTCTTAAGGGAAAGGAATATGAAGTCTTTGAAAGGAATAATCAATTGGGTGATGACAACTTTGATTTGCTTAAATAGTTAAGACACCCAATAAGTGATTGTTCTTTCGAAAATTATTGCAGAAGTGATCCTTTGTATTACACTCCACCCTTGTTTCATGACTATGAGGATGAATTGCTTGCATCAAGTGAAGACTTAAGTAATAATCCCATTGATGTTAGTGGTTGTATATGTCTACTTGAGGGTTCTTCAATGATAAGAGAAAGTGTCCATTATTTCGAAATTGCTTCCTCTTTCACTTTATGTGACCTTATTATTGAGAGTACTCATGGTGATGATTTTGAAACTAGTAGTGAGTACATACATGAGGACACCTTAGTTGAAGTTGACTTGAGCGATACCTTTCTCTAATCTATATTTACTTTTAATGATGTTTATGCTATTATAGATACGATATCTTTTAGCTTAGGTGAAGCCTATAAGGAAAAAGAGTGTTGTCTAGACCCATGTCTATGGCCACTCTTTCCGTGTGACCTCCATGCTGATTGTGGGTATAATGATGTTGGCACACCCAACTCATTTCTTGGTCTATATAACAAGGAAAGTTTGAATGAAGATGCTGGTACCCTTCCTTATAATGGAAAGTCTTTCTTGAGGATTCACAATCCACTTAAATTGCATACATTATGTAAGGGAAAGATCTCCAACCAAGGTAAAGGGTTTTTAAAGAAGGGGAGCCATAAAAATCTCCAAGAGAGTTCACCAATATGTGTTTCCATTCTTGATAAGATTTTACTACTTCTAGGTTAAGGAGAGAGTCTTCTCATGAAACTACTTTGGGTAAACTCCATTTGTGTGATGCCCTTCATTAATATGTGTGCAGAGATGATGACCTCCTTCTCAAAGGTGGTATCGTTCTTAAGAACCTGATGGAAAATATGTCATGGTATACTTTGGGTATTGCTTATATATTTGCATCCTTGTTTGATACACTAGTGCTTAAGTTGCATGAATCATATCTTGTGGATTCCAAGTTGAAGATTTACTTGAAAGGAAGAAGTCCTTTGGGCTTAAGTGTCTTGAATCCACTCTTGTGTGCATATGTGCTAAGTCTTTTGAGCCAAACGGCATATTTTTAGATAATAGAACCTTGGATGAAATCTTTACTACCTCTTTGCCTATGATGACATCCATGCTAGTTTTAGATTTATTTTATATGGAGATAGAAAACTTGTTGGTTGGTCCACTTGTTTGAGTAACATTACTATATGGATTTTGTGGACTTTAATACCAATTGAGGCACCACTCTTGATGTGGTCTTTTATAGAATGATGGAGCAATTATGTCATATGGCTCCTAAGGTAAATGTAATCTTACCTTTTGGATCTAGTGATTCCATTATGTCCATTGTGGCTTACTTACCTCGTGGTGATTTTCATAGCCAATTTCTTTGTGCATTTTATAATAGATTTCTAATATTTAACACAAAGGATCCTTGGTTGTATCTTAAGTGTGTGCAACCTTGACATGATGAAATGATTATTTATGCTAACCCTAACCCTAACCCTCATGCCATGAGAAATTTGTATTCATTTGTCCTTCCTTTGACTTTGTAAGGTATGGATTCGAGGTCGAATCCTTTTCAAGAAGGAGAGGATAATATGATCTTGACTGGCCTCAAATCTTTTTATCATATCATTCGAGGCCAACACAAAGAGATCTGAGCCATGATCCACCAAAGAGCTCAATAATGCACTTAGAGGACCCTCTTTGAGCTCGTAAACCCACAATCCCATATGAGGATAATTGGTTGGAGCTTTGGGTGTGCTTTTGAAGAGAAAAGACCCAAAAAACTAAATGAGAAGGTCATGATAAGACCCATCAAGAGCCCAATTATTCGTCTCATGAACCGCTAAGGAAGTGAGTGAAGAAACACTTTACTGCCTTAATTGACCATCTGGGTGATGGCCAGTCATGTGGTGATGGTCAGCTACTTCATCCATCACCCTTAAGAATTTACTTTCTCAAGAACGATGGCCTAGGCAACATTCCATCATGGAGGTAACGGTTAATCACCACAACAGTCACCCTCAAGCAGTAACATATGAAGGGCCTATCTTTTAATGGGCCATGGGCCATTTAAGGGCCTTAATTTAATAATTAGTCTAGGACTATAAATATATAGCTTAGGGTTCTTTCTTTCAAAGATTTGTTTTTGATTAATTACATGATGTATACATGAGAACTCAAGGGGAGTGTTTGAGTGATTGGAAAAGCATTTGTTGAACCTTGTTTAGAAACATTGGTTGTAAGGGAGATCTAATTCCCTTTACGGTCACATAAGATCTAGGCTCTCATTGATAATTCATTAAGGGAGGTTTAGGGTTTGAAATAACCATTGATCATCCTTTTTATTATCAATTTTGTGTCTATCTTCCTATCTTGGTTATTCTATCCTTCTATCTTTGCTTTTCGTGTCATTGATTCGAGACCTCGTGGTTTGGATCATATCAGTTGAGTAAGACTAAGATGGAGTACTTGGAATGTAAGTTTAGTGATTTGTCACATGAGGCAGACGTAGTAGTGAAACTTGATTCCCAGGTCGTCTAGAAGAGGGAGTGTTTCAAGTACCTTGGGTTATAATTCAAGGGAATGAGTAGATTGATGAGGATGTCATGTACAGATTGATGAGGATGTCATGCACTGTATTGATGCATGGTGGTTGAAGTGAAGGCTCGCTTCGGGAGTCTTGTGTGATAAGAAGGTGCCTCCTAAGCTTAAAGGTATGTTTTACAGAGTGGTAGTCCAGTTGGCTATGTTGTATGGAGCGGAGAGTTGGCCAGTTAATAACTCCCACATACAAAATTTGAAGATGCAGAGATGAGGATGTTGTGGAGGATGTGTGGACTTACAAGGAAGGATAAGGTTAGAAATGAGATTATTCGGGAATACACTTGTATTTATAATAATTAAAACAAGTATATAAGTTAAATGAATATAATTGTACAATATAATAGGTAGTAACCATCCAAACAAGTTGTTGAAGTATTAAAAGGTCCAATATTTTCATGCTAATGCTACTCTTTCTAGAATATATGGCTCAAATTTATTCTTATCATATTGTTCCTAAATTTTCACTGAAACAAATAAACATAATCATCGGAACTATCATGAACTATTGCTACACTTTGATTTTAGAATAAACCCTTGTGATTTGGCTCCCTGGATCTCGCACACAGCGAGAGATTTAGAGACCAAGCTGTCCTTTTTTTTAATGTAATAAAGTGCAGTTTTCCAACTAGGTTCTCAAGAGATTGCAAGGTATTGACAGAAAAAGAGAGATTAATAGAACAAATACTCCTCCTAGAAACTACTCCCACAAAAAGATACTTTACCTAAGGAAAACCACTCTTGATCAAATCAAGATTCTTCGACCCATAAGCTATTTTATTACAAGTACGTAGTAAGCATGTAAAATGTTAAATTTGGTGTCACGATAAAAAATCTTGGGTCATGGTGGCACTTATTGTGGCTAAAGTAAGCCAATCATCCAAACTGATATGTAAGGAAGAATATAACACAAAATCCAAAGGCGAGACTTCTAGAATGAAGTGCAAATATTCAGTAATAGCAGAATTCTGAATCATAATAAATTCTACAAACCAGCCCAAAAACTGGTGTCACAATGTAAGAGAAATCTAAATACAACTCAAAATCTGAATATACAATTGGAAATCTGAAAACTACAAGTTAGTCTCTGGAATACAAAATAAGACAAACTATGTAAGAGGAGGTCTAAGATTGAATTTGAAGGCGTAGAGCAGCCAATACCTCGGAATAGAAAAATCACCATCCAAACTCAACTATTATGCGGTGCACTCATACCTAGATCTGCACCAAAAGCCATGTAGGGATGAGTATGGTACACTTGTACTCAGTAGGTATCATAGGTCGACTGAGCCAAGTAGAAAATAGGATATATAAATACACACTATAGGCATGTCATTTGCAATCAAAAAATATCCCAAATGGTTTCCCACACCATCTTCACTAATAGTTCTAAATATACCAAATACATCTGATACAAGTTTAAAAAAGAAATACAGAATAGACAGTCGTCAAATCAAACACGAAAGCACAGCACAAAAGATGCATAATGTATGAAATACAATGAGGATGATAATGATGATGATGTGATATGTTTGAGGTTGTCTCAGAACCTCCATATACACTTACCGAGCATCTGTGCTCTAGGTAGGACCCATGCGGGGTTCTCTACCTATATACTATCTCAACACTCATTCTCAATCTCAATATCCGTATCTCATCTCTAACTCGTGGGCTACGATAGAGGATTTTGTAAAAAATCTCATTTTTGTCAAGAATTAGCCTTTCCACAATGGTAATGATATATCATGAATGTATGTGTGATATAAGGATGTAATGCTCACAACCAGACCAAAATGTAGATCTTAAATCCAACGAATGTACATGCACGTGAGCTCAAAATCTACTCAATATGTCAATCATCATTGATTCAATATAAGCCATGTACCATTAAAATAAAATATGCGAGTAAGACATCAATAATACCACAAAAGCTCTAACTTCAGAATTTTTAATACAAGGAAAACAATCTCACGTATACATAAGGCCAACTATATCAGATAACGCCCCCCCCACGGACCACACATAGCAAATAACATCTAAAATCACCAATAATATCAACATAAGCTTGCACATGGGATCACAACAGTAATAACATTATTTCCATAATTATTACCCATACCCATAGCATGCTTTTATCCAAATATTAACTACCCAACTCAGTCTGAAGAAAGTTAAGTCATAACCTACCTCGAAGAGATGAAATTTGATCCAAAACCTTTCAACCCAAAGTCTTCCCTTCACGAATAGCCTCTAAATCAACTTAAATATAAGATCTACTCATTGAAAGAAAGCCAACGACACCCATATTTCCTACTTTTGTGTTGGAGTCAAAACGGACCCTCGAAATAGGTTTTCACAAAGAAAGGGTAAAACAAAAAAAATTATATAAATACATAACTATGATTAAACGAAGTCATATGAGAAAACCCAAGTGAAACTGGATTAAAAACAAAGTTTAAATAGAATAAAAACTATTTTAGCCCTTCCAGGCCAAAATCCACGAATTCTACTATTTAACCTGGAGACTGTCTCTCTGGCTAAACTGGAGACTGTCTCATCAGTGAAGGCAACCTCTTATCTTACTGCACTGCGGCCCAACGAATGATATAAGACTCATTCAGAATGTAACGTCATAGCATGAAATCATAAAAGTTGGATGAATATTTAATAAATCTGGGGGCATTTCTTACTCATAAGCTATATCCCCATTAATCTAAAAATCTCAAATAGCCTAACATACCTGAGGCTAAGTTTGCCCCTCTTTCCAAACCTCATCATACCCTTCATGGGTGAAACATAAAGGAAGATTTGGTCACCAACACCAAATCTCAAGGAACGAAGTCTACGATCTGCATAATACTTCTGCCTACTCTGAGCCACTCGAAATCTATCTTGAATGGCCCCAACCCTATGAAGGGACTCATGAAAAAAGTCTGTACCTCGAGGTTTAATCTCAAAATATTGAAACCAACCAACTAGAGAGCGACAATGCCTACCATATAAGCCCTCGAAAGGTGTCATCTCAATATTGGAATGGTAGTTATTATTGCACGTAAACTCTATTAAGTCCAAATATTGCTCCTACTGACCTCCAAAATCTATGACACAAGCGCACAACATATCCTCCAACAGTTTTATAGTCCGCTCCAACTGACCATCGATTGGATGAAAATTTATGCTAAATTCAACTCGGGTACCTAACTCCTCCTAAAATACCTTCTAAAAGTCAGAAGTAAAGACTGAACTTCTATTTGAGGTAATAGACACTGGTACACCATAGAGAC
The DNA here is from genome assembly GCF_002878395.1 of Capsicum annuum. Classification (NCBI taxonomy): domain Eukaryota; kingdom Viridiplantae; phylum Streptophyta; class Magnoliopsida; order Solanales; family Solanaceae; genus Capsicum; species Capsicum annuum. The sequence goes on along the minus strand of NC_061120.1, from coordinate 30,497,040 downwards.
AAACTATCTCACGGACATAGATACAGTCCAACCTCTCTACACTGAAAAAAAGCTAAATAGAGATGAAAAAAGCCAATTTGATCAATCAATCCGCGATGACCCAAACGCTATTAGAACCACAAGAAGTATGAGGTAACCTATTCAGGAAGTCCATAGTGGTCCATTCTTAATTTCTCTTGAGAATGGGTAATCTCTAAAGCAAATGACCATCCGTCAAATGCTCAGCCTTCACCTGTTAGTAACATAGGCAATGAGCTAAAAAGTCTGCTACATCCCTCCAAATACCACTCTACCAATAGTTTTGTCTCAAATAAGGATACATCTTGGTCACTCTCGGGTGAATGGAGTACCTACAATAATGAGCCTCCTAATATCTCAACAATCACTTACTGCACACAAACTTGGCCTCCAATCCTAATACCATCAGAATCAAGTAAGGCCTCCTTAGCCTCACCACTTAACACCTTATCCTGAATCACTCTCAACCCAACATCATCAAACTGATGAGCCTGAATTTGCTTCATAAAAGAAGATCTAGCCTCCACAAATGCAAAAAACACACCCAGGTGTTGAATTATCAAAACTAACAATCTGATTAGCCAAAGATTGGAACTCTAATGATAAATTCCTCTCCTAGATCAAAAGATGCTCCAATCTACCCATACTAGTCGACTTCTTACTTAAGGGTATCCACAACCACATTAGCCTTGCTCGGATGATAAAGAATAGTAAGGTCACAATCCTTAAGCAACTTAATCCAACAATGTGGTCTCATATTAAAATCTCGTAAAGTGAAGAAATACTGAAGGCTACTGTAATCCAAAAAAAATCTCATAATGGACACCATACAAATAGTGTCTCCACAACTTCAAAGCAAAAACAACTGCACACAACTCAAAATCATGGGTGGGGTAATTTTTTTCATGGGGCTTCAACTAACGTGAAGCATATCCAATAACTTTACCCTCTTACATTAACATAACACCTAACCCAACACCAGAAGCCTCATAAAAGATGGTAAAACCCACAGCCTCCTTGGGCAAGGTCAAGATAGGAGATGATGTCAATAATTCCTTAAGCTTTTTAAAAGATCACCTACAAGCATCAGACCATTAAAAGGAAATATCCATATATGTCAACCTGGTCAATGGAGCCACAATATACATACAACCCTAACCTGGTCAATGGAGCCACAATATACATACAACCCTCAATAAAGCGCCAATAGTAGCCTTCTAAACCAATAAAACTCTAAATCTCGATAGGAGAAGTGGGCCTAGTCCAATCACGAACTATTGCAATCTTGTCCCTAATGACCATGATACCATCCTTGGTTATAACATGACCCTATAAAGAGATAGACTTCAACCAAAACTCACACTTGGAGAACTTAGCATACAACTTCTCTTTTCTTAATATCGAAAGTATAATCTATAAATTCTCCACATGATTAGCCTCACTCATGGAGTAAACTAAGATATCATCTATAAATCCAATGATAAAAGAGTCGAGATAAATTTGAAACACTTAGTTTATGAACTTCATTAACGCGGCTGGGGCATTGTTCTGCTCTAAGAACATGACCAAGAGCTCATAATGACCATCGTACCAAGTCTTAAAAGATGTCTTTAGAATATCTGAAGCTTTAATCCTTAGCTGGTGGTACCCGAGCCTCAAGTTAATCTTTAAAAATACCAAAGCACCTTGAAGTCTATCAAACAAATCATCAATATAAGGAAAAAGATACTTATTCTTAATCAACACTTTGTTAAACTGTCGATAATCAATATACATATACATAGCCCCTATATTTTTTTTCACAAACAAGATAGGTGCACCCAAGATGATAAACTACGATTGATAAATCCCTTTATCCAATAACTTCTGCAATTGATCCTTCAGCTTAGTTGGGTCCAACCTATAAGGGGGAATAGAAATGGGCTTCATTCCTGGCTCAATATTAATAAAAAAGAGTCAATATTAGGATCCAAAGGTATACTAAGTAAATCCGCAGGGAAGACATCCATGAACTCATGGACAATATGAACCGAATATAAAAAAAAATAGTAAATGAACACTAGTATCACCAATATGGTCCAAATAAGGAAAACATCCCTTCTCTTCCAAGCGATGACATAAAAAAAATATAACTCTCTGGGAACTAGAATGAAGCATACTTTTCCAAGTTATCCCTGGCACACCCGCCAAAGCTAAACTTACAATCTTAGAATAATAATCTAGAACAACATGATAAAAAGATAACCAATCCATACCTAAGATGACACCTCAAAATATACTATATCTAGGATAGTAAAATCTACCTAAGTCTAATGGCCTGCAAAAGTTACAACATAAGATCGGTGAACCCGATCCACCATTAAAGAGTCTCCTACTAGGGTAATACACAAATAGACATGGAAAGAGACTCACTAGTAGAATCAAAACCCAAAGCAAAATATGCTGACACATATAAGAAATTTGATCCCAAATCAAACAATACAGATGTAGATTTGAAACAAATAGGGATGATACCTGCGATAAAAATGTCAGAAGCCTCTACCTCAATTTTTGTGGGTTTAGCATTACAATGTCCATGACCTCCACCCTATGGAGTAGGCCTCCGACCACCACCACGACCCTTGCTATCTTTGCCTTATGCACTACTAATATTACCTCTACCACCTCGAGGGTCACCTCTCATAGTAGATATGGGAGTAAGCCTAGAAACATAACGGGGACAATCCTTGGCCATATGGCCAAAATCAACATTCACATAGCAACCTCTGTGGCTCGAATAAATCTGAAGAGGTATGGATAAGCTAGAACGACCACTTTGGGATGATGCCCAACAACTCAAAGCCACTGAACCAAAAAATCTACTACCTAAACCCTACAAATATATTTGCACTGGTCTAACATAGTACCCATGGGAACCTTTAAGATCCCTATCTCAAGAAGTGTGACCACTAAACTCGCCTTGGTAGCACACCCTCTTGGTGCTTCCCTGAGACACTCGAAGGATAGACTTGCTCATCTTAGCATGATCCACTATGCTCTAAAATAACTCCCCTAGAACTACTATCTATGTTGTAGCCAATTGAAGTGAAATATCTAATCACTTCATAAACTTTTGAATTATGTCAGACTCGATGGTAGTACTAGCAATAGAATATCTGGACAAGGATTGGAAATGTTCCTCATACTCGATAACGCCCTACTCAAGTTGATCAAACTTTCTTTCATCTGATCCCTCAAATTGAATGGCACAAACTTGTACAAAAAGGCCACAACAAACTGATCTCAAGTCATCTTTGGCAAACCAAAAGGTTTACAACTAACAAGTGACCTCAACAAATCTCTGGATACATATCTCAACTAGTAGGTAGTGTAAGCAATTCTATGCAACTCAAGAAATCCAAGGTTATACAACTTCTCTAGATAATCAATCAAGAACTTATAGGTATCCTCGCCCACAACACCACCAAACTTGGGCAAACCCAAAAGAGAAAACCTCTCAAACCCCTTCTAATCCTCAAAAGACATAATAGGACCAAAAGCAATAAAAGACATAGTGAATTTGGCAGGTTATAATCCTACTTGAGGAGGAAACATAGATGAAGGTTGAACCCCTAAACTCACAATACCATGCTCGAATACTAGGATATAAGAAGGAATGGTACTTGGAGACAATGGAATACCATAAGTAGATATTTGTATTGATGAATGAATCACACTCAAAATTGGAGGAACACCATAAGAAGACCCTAGTACAAATGGAGGCATAATACTTAGAGATGGAGGAATAGCAAGTGCACTCAAAGGAACACACTTTAATAAGTTAGCAAACGAATCAATAAACCCTCTAAGACCGGGGTAGATGAACTCTTTGTAATTTGAGTAAGACTAATATCTCTGACATGCTCAACCTTGGGCTCAGGGGAAGTTCCCCTAATACTACCTCTGGAAGGGGAGTTTTACAATTTAATCTAGTAAACATTTATTTCTTTACTTTCTAATTGCTAAACTTTTTAAATTTCTTTATACATGATTTGGTTTGGATTTGTATATAAATAAGTAATCATTTTGTCATGACCCAAACCAGGGCCTAGTCGTAATGGATATCTTAAGCCCACCATGGATCGGAGACTACCCCCTTAACCTAACCTTAAGAGCACAACAATAATAATAAAGTAGAAGCTAATAGGAATAATAATAGAATAAAAATATATCAAGTGAAATATGAATCCAAAACAAGCAATCCAACCCATATTCATCCAGAGAATCCTCTAAACCAAAATACCAAACTAGGTCAGGACATGCCCCAGACCATGACACAGAAAGGTCACGATTCCAAAAATCTAAAAAGAAACTTAATAAAATGACAAGAATTTCCAAAAGCTAGAAGATAGCTACTATACAGTAACTCAACAGACAATCGCATCATCTAATATTGCACAGGGGTAATAGAAAAGTCTTTAGACCCTACATCAAAAAATGATGTAGCATCCTAGGATGATCAGTGGAATGAGCACTGGCATGTAAGTCAGGAAAAGTGATAAAATAATTCCATGTCCAAATTAAGCCAAAACCATATGCGCACATTCATATATACATATATAAGATGTCATGATAGGGATAAGGGTCATGAACATGAGAGTTTAAATCCATTAACTTAAATTAGCTCCCCTTGCTAAAAGGGCCCTAGCTCATGTTAGCTGCATAAACTGAGGAATTTTGAATAAGGGCTAAAGACACCAAGGCTCTAGACATCCCAAAAATAAAATGTGCGTACCAAGCACACAGTCATATAGTCCAAAACACCGTCAAATGTGGTCTCTAGTATTGGCCCCCCCGGAACCTCCACCTTTATGGTGAGCTACACAATTTATTTTAAGCCTAAATTAAAATCACTTTGCACATAATCCCAACCATAAACTAAGGAGTCTTATATTAAGGCATTTACTATTTGGTATCATCATACCAATTATGCTTGCAAGATTATATAACCATGCCAGATCAATCCATGTAACCTTTAAACTCCCAAGTCCTATTTTAAAATTCAAACTATGGCCACCAAGGGCCCTTCAAATCCATTTAACCAATTATACATTAATGAAATGTTATTAGATTCATAAATAAATTGAATTATGCAATTATCTATGTTAAAAAAGTAAATTCATAAAGTGGGTTGGGATTAATGCCATTACCAAGTCAAAATGTCATCAATTTGAGAAAACCCGTGTTCCCCATTTCAATTCCCACAATAATACAGCCATTCATTCCAAAAACCATGAATTTAAAGAATCAATCATCAACTTAAAACATTAGAAAAGTAATTCAAGTGATACCAATCAAAATTCCTTAATCCAATTTTAAAACGATCAATTTAAAACATATGGATAATGATTAAATAGTTGCCACAATGTGAAATTAAAGTTAGGTAATGAGATACATGCCTAAAATACACAAGGAATTGAAAATAATTCGAAGTTTGGAGCACGGATTATGAATTTACTTTAAAACTCTTGAATGTTCTTGGGTTTGAGTTTGAGAGAGAAATAGAATGATTTGATCTTTGAAAACTTAAAAAAATGGAGTTATTTTATGTTATAAGGTTGAACAAGAGGCAAAAAGACCAAAAGCCCCTCACCTCAAGTGAAAAAAATAAAAATTGGGCGAAATTAAAATAGTAGGGTGGCACGCCAATATTGCGGAGGTTAGCCTCCGTGCCACACCAATATCACAAATGTTAACCTCTGTGACACAGCCTTATCATGCAGGTTTACTACCTCGGGGTCCCAAAATGACCCCGAACCCCTTCCAAAAACTCAAAACTTTCTCAAAACACCCTTTTAATATCCCTAAATATAATTTCAATCAAAAATCAAATGCATGTGGGAGGATCAAAATAAAATCATCAAAGTTTTATGGGGTATCACACATTTTTATTACTTTATTTGGATGGATTTTACGCACATTTCATAATACATAGTATTATATTATATTATATTTTATCATACGTACTATATTATTTCAATTAATATAATATTTGAATATATTGTATCATTTTTTTACGATACATAACATCATATATAAATAATTATTTTACAACAAACCTACAAGAAAAGTACGGTACAAAATAGAGATACTATAAAAATGCAGGTTGTGGGTAATGATCTTTTTCGTGTTACCTATGATGAATTTAACGATACATATATATTAGAATTTATAATAACTAAAACAAGTATAGTATTTAAATTAATAAAATTGTACAATATAGTAGGTAGCAACCATCCAAACAAGTTGTTGAAATGTTAAAAGGTCTAATATTTTCATGCTAAAGTTACTCTTTTCAGAATATCTAGCTTAAATTTATTCTTATCTTATCATATTGTACATAAATTTTTATTGAAACAAATTAACATAATCATCAAAACTATCAGGAACTATGGCTGCACTTTGAGTTTCAAATAAACCCTTGTGGTTCGGCTCCATAGATCCCGCACACAATAAGAGCTTTAGTAAGCAAGCTGCATTTCTTTTAAATGTAATAACATGTTGTTTTTCAATTATGTTCTCAATAGATTGCTAGGTACTGATAGAATATGTGAGATCATTAGCACAAATACTCCTCCTAGAAACTACTCCCGCAAAAAGATACTTTAGCGAAGAAAAATAATGCTTGATCAAATCAAGAGTCTTCGACCCATAAGCTATTTTATTACAAGTATGTAGCAAGCAAGTAAAATGTTGAATTTGGTGTAACAATCCAAAACCTCAGGTCATGATGTCACTTATCGTGGCTAAGCCTTGACAAGTAAACCAATCACCCAAACTGATATATAAAGAAGAAATATAACACAAAATCCAAAGGTGAGACTTCTATAATAAAGTACAACCATTCATGCACAGTAATAGAAGAAGTATGAATCATAATAAATACCACAAATCAACCCAAAATCTAGCTTCACAATGTAAGAATGATAAGTCATAAATTTGACAACTTACTAGCACCTTTTAAGCAAAAATTATCTTACTTTTTCATTGATTTGTTGTAAATTTCATACTTAATGCTCATTGGTGTAGGTAAAAGTTAAAATAGGAAGATGATCAAGGAAACTTGAAAAAAATAACCTGAGGAAAAGGTGAAAAAGAAGAAATGTTACAGAAAAGCGCCAAATACTGGAAATCACACCCAAGAATTGATCCTTAATTACCGCGATCATGTCTTGAGGGTCACAATTGCAGTTCAAGGTTAATTCAAACAATGAAGATTGAGAGGCGACCACCACTATTGCAGGAGTTTCAAACTTAGTCAAGAAACGACAATCGCGATTGGGAGGAAAAGTTTTAAGGGTGAAATTGGAATTTTCTTAAAGCAAGGTGGCAATTTTGTAATATTTGACAAATGTAAAATTTGGGCTTAAATAGGGTTTTTAGCTCAATTTTCACTATCTATATTTTATCCACCCATCATCTATCTTCCAATTTGTAGGAAAAATTATTGTACAACTCTTGGGTAAAGAATACATTAGAGTAATTCCTAAGCGAAGGATTGACAATTTTCAGAGAAGATTTGTTGAAATTTAAATTTTTGGTTTACATTCTCTTTATTTTTCATTAATCAGTTGGATGGACATTTTTGTATATTTTTATTTATTATCTTTATGAATTACTAGTTCTTCCTCTTGGGATTATACTTGGATAGGTTGTGACTTATGCACGGGTGTTGTTTATGTAACTCCTAATTAGCTATTTGTTGTTGATTTTTCTATTACTCCATAGTTGAAATGAGATTTGTGGGTGAAAACCCCAAATTGACTTGGATCCCACATCATCTTAGAAAGAGGGATGTGGGTGATGAGTAATTATGAACAACTATTTGATACTAGTTATTTCTTTAGCATTATCTTAAAAATAAGGATGTTATGCAATTTAGCTAGCTTGATGGGTATCATCCTAGAAATAGGATGGTAAATTAAAGTTTTGGATTGGTAAGTTTGGCATGCACAAGTGGTATTCGAATGAATCCATGACTGCAATTTAGTGTTTTGTCGAAAGAGTAACACTAATACCTTAAATCTAACCTACTCACGATTCCTAGCTAAATTTGGATAAATCTTCAATTACCCATGTATGAATTCACACCAAGAATGGCATAACCCAATGATCTATTCCTAATTGATTATACTCTAATTATTTTTAGCCCGAGTTAGTCTTCTAAAATCCCAAAAATTATGATATTTTCAAAATCATTCAAAACCCCCAAATATTTGTATCCCATATTTGAATTTAGCAAGTAACTTCCATGTTGAACTTACTCAATCCCCATTCTCATTGGTCCACATGGATTCGACCCCGCCTCAAAGTTGGATAATTATACTGACAACAATTGTCCTACACAAAAGGAATGGTATAGGTGAGCGTAACCAAAGTGGTGCCATTGCGGGGAATAATTTGGTGTATTGATTTTGTTTGAAATTTTAGCTTACTTGCTTGGTTTAAATTTGTAAATATTTTTTTGCAATTTTATTTTATTTCTTATGTTAGGTAGATTTTTGTTTTTGTTTACTTGTTACTATGGCATCTTGGAATAAATATTGGTTTGGTGGTTTTAAATCTTATCTTGATGATCCATGTCAATATTGTAGTGGGCCCTACTTTTGTGCAAAATTATAAATATGCCTTCGAAAAGAGGTGTGTGCACCATTTCAATTCTATTTGGAGTATGATTGCTCTTTATGTGGTGGTCAAGAATGACATTGAAGTGATTGTCCAAATGCCTCCTCCCTTAGTTATGCTTCTTCTTATAAATTTGATAGGTATCATGATGTGATAAAAGAAGAACAATGTGCCAGATACAATAGTGTTGAAGAAATTCTTCTAACTATCTTGGATCGGGTGATTACAATGGGGGATAACACACATCTCTTACATCAATCGATGGCGGTATTTGGAAAAGAAAGTTAAAAGAAAGAAGAAATGGGTAAGGATGTCAATACTTCAAGTACTGTGAATATGCCCAATCTTCAAAATGAGGTTATAAGGAAAAATATATCAAGCTATATGATCGATGGTAAGCTTAATGTTGAAGAATTCTTGGTGATTTGTCAATTAACCAAACCAAAAATAATGAAGGATACAAAAATTGAAGAAATGGTACTAGAGTTGAATGAAAAAGCCAAGAAAATCCTTTGTGATGGATCTAGTTCATTTTGGGGTGTGAATTCCAAGAATAATGAGACTCCAAAATTGGGAAGACAACCTCATTCCAACCACTTTTTGACATTACATTTGGTGGATGTGATGAAAGTCGAACCAACTGAGCAAATGATGAATTTTGGAGATGAGGTAGAAAAATACTTATATTTTGGAGTTTGTTATTCCAAAAAGGAAAAATGATGATCCTCACTTGAAAGCCAAAAAATTCAAAATCCAATATTTAGCTAGTGGTCTCTTGATGCTCTCACCGATATCCAACATGCCTAATCGAACGTTTGATGTGAAGTTGGGTAAAAGATTCAAGTCTTCAAAGTGGCAAGATAGAATATGTATCATTGTGCCCTTACCTTTGCCTAAAGTATCTCAAAGATATATGGATCAAAAGTTGGGCCGACGATTCAAATCTTCTAAGTGGAGAAATAAATAATAGTAAAAAAATATTGTGCCACGACTTTAACTAAGGCGCTTCTTGGGGGGTAATCCAAGAAATTTTTCTTGATGTTTTCTAGTATTTTTTATTTAATTTTCAGCTTGTTTTCAGGTGTTTGCAGGTGAGAGCATAAGTTGGAAAGGGTATCTAAAGAATGAAACCCCCGGTAAGTATATTGGACTTTTATTTTATCATTTTCCTCTCCTAAACAAGCTCACAAAGTATGATTCTCTGTTAAAGTTTCTTTAATGTATGAATAGTGATCACATTCCATTATTTCTTTTGGTTTGAATTTACTCCATTTAATCTTGATTTGGTTGAATGTGGTTGTTGGGATAAAAAATTTTGAATGTTTGTCGTGTTTCAAATGCTCAATTGCAAAAATTCTTGCTTCCATACTCTAGTGCACCTATGTGTTCGACGAAATATACAGTTGTAATTTGTTTGCTTAATTGAGTGATGGGTGATCTACTTGGGTTAGTATGATTACAAATGGTGTGTTTGGTGATGAATTGGTGCATTGAGCTTACTCACATATGTTGTTGTTCTATTTTTCAAGCTCTTACCTTTCATGCACACCACATGTTTTATAAAATGTCAATAAGAGAGGAATGCCTTATGAGATTGCAAAGGTTTATGTGACATTTTTGGAGTATCGTTTTGATTCCAATTGATCTGAAATATTGGATAACCGGTGATTTTTGGCTGAAATTATTAATGAATATTGTGTCCATGGTTTGATAGATTAATGTGCTTATCATAGCATCCCTGGGTGAATTTTGAGTACCCCAAGAAACATCAGTGCTTGCCTTGCCCAATGATAGATTGGGAGACACAATTCTTAACATTATATGGTCGTTTGTGTTTCTATTGGTTCCATGAGTGTTTTATAAGCTAAATGGGCGATATGTGAAGTTGTGAGGAAAGAATCCCATGAAGTGTAATGATAATGTTTCCTTGCATTCACCTAAGCTTTGATTTTATTGTTTAGGAAAAGACAAAAGTTTTTAAATACTTTCAAAATGTCATTGGCAAGAAATGGAATGATTTTGAGAAAAATCAAAAAATATAGTTTTTTTTTTTTGAAAAAATCAAGGATGTTTTTTAGCTTTCTTTTGAGTCAGACCATTAAATTCAATTTTTGTTTACAAGGATAAGTCTTTGACTTGGAGTAAGTTATGAAGCTCAAATTGCTCAAAATGGTTGGAGGGTAAAGTTTTTGATCTATGAGTATGATGCTATGTGTGGTGAGATTTTTGGATAATTCTTGTACATATATGTAGAACTTGCCCCGAGAGTGTTCAGAGCAAAATTCTAGGAAAACTTGGTTTGGAAGATGACCCGAGGCCATTTTTGACCCGACACATAGCCAAATTCCCACCTTAACATTATTTCCTAGTTAACCCATATGAGTCTTTTTACCTATCTTTCATTCTTATTATAATGATAAATATATTATAACACCCTAATCCTTTTGAAAATCTCTCTGTTGGCACTTAACCTCCTTTGATGCATCACATGATTCTAAGCAATGAAATATAAGAAAAATCCTAAGTTTGGAGGGTTTGTATAGTTGGGAGAATAATGTAAGGATGGTTCAAACTCCAAGTTTGGGGGGATGAATGTGGTGTGCCTAGATGATCCAAGAAAGATGTACTTAAGGTGATCAAATCATGTGCTTAAGATATAAGCGACATACTTGATGGTATAGTTATATAGTCTAGCCCATAGAATATGAAGAGAAATGAGACAAATGGGAAGGGGTGGGGGGGGGGGGCTAAGAAGAGCTTAAAGTTACAAAGTCTCTTTGAAAAAGTTAAAGAAATGAAGAAATAAAAATGGTGGCTTTAAATTATTTGGTAAATACTAATCATAAAGGTAAGAAAATATGGTAAATGTTTTGAAGGAGAATAAGGTGGATAATTTAAAATTTTTGGGGCAGAAGGGGTTGAGTGAATGCATTAAAGGAATTCTCTTAGTCACTTGATCCATATATATTCCTCCCTGTACGTTAAACCTTCATCTACACCCGCAAGAACTTGATGATTCCAAACTAAGTCTACATTAATGACAAAAAACACAAAGGGAAAGCCTATGGTTCTACTCGTTGTTCTTGAAATTCTTTGCGAGAGTGAGTGTGAATTCTTTCATTATTTGAGCTCCTTTTAAAATTTCAACGTCTTGTGTGTGAGGAGCTAACTCTTGCATGTGAGCGGTATCAATACTTTGGGGTAAAGGGTAATGTCTTACTCTCAGTTTAGGTAAATGGATGAAGTAAGTTGCATTGTGAACATTAGGATAATATTTGAAGATTTTGTGTCTCCTCTCATGATGCTTTGTTGATTTGGAAGGTTCAATTGATATAAACTTGCATCCTTGCTTCATAAATATGTGCTTATTGAAAAATTTTGGTTTACTTGTTGTCATGACATGTTTGGAAAGTTTTTATAGAGTGTTGTTACCTAATTCCTTTAGTATAGCTTTTGTTTGGGTGGGATTGAGTTAAAAATTACATCTTATTGAATTATCCTAGTTTGCTAGAAGACAAGCAATAGTTTAAGTTTGGGGGTGTTGATAAGTCGTAAATTTGACAACTTACTTGAACCTTTTAAGCCGAAATTATCATTCTTTTCCGTTGATTTGTTGCTAATTTCTTACTTAATGCTCATTGGTGTAGGTAAAAGTAAAAATGGAAAGATGAGCAAGGAAACTTGATAAAAATGAGCTGAGAAAAAGGTAAAAGAGAAGAAATAAGAAAGAAAAGAGCCAAATGCTGTAAATCAGGCTCAAGAATCGACCCTAAACTACTGCGATCGCAGCCTGAGGGTCGCGATCGTGATCCAAGTTCAATTCAAAACATGGAGATCGCAAGGAGACCTTCGCGATCACAGGAGTCTTGAATGCGGTCAAGAAATGACGATTACGACGGGGCGGAAAAGTTTGAAGGGAAGAATTGGAATTATCTTAAAAGCAAGGTGGTAATTTTGTAATCTTTGATAAATGTAGAATTGGGGCTTATATAGGGATTTTTAGCTCAATTTTCAGTATCTATCTTTTATACACCAATCATCTATCTTCCAATTTTTTGACAAAAACTATTATACAACTCTTGGGTGAAAAATACACTAGAGTAATTCCTAAGTGAAGGATTGGCAATTTTAATTGAAGATTTATTGAAATTTAAAGTTTGGGTTTGCATTCTCTTTATTTTTAAGAAATCAATTTGATGGAGATTTTGGTGTATTTTTTTAATTATCTTTATGAGTTGCTAGTTCTTCCTCTTAGAATTATGCTTGGACAGGTTGCGATTTATGCATAGGTGGTGTTTATGTATCTACCTTATTAGCTATTTGATGTGGGTTTTTCTATTATTACATAGTTGAAATGAGATTTGTAGGAGAAAATCCCAAATTGACTTGGATCCCACATCATCCTTGAAAGAGGAAAGTGAGTGATGAGTAATTGTGAACAACTATTTCATACTAATTATTTTCTTAGCATTATCTTAGAAATAAGGATGTTATGGGATTTAACTAGCTTGATGGGCATTATCCTAGAAATAGGGATGCTAATTTGAGGCTTTGGATTGGTAAGTTTGGCATGCTCATGAGGTATTCGAAAGAATCCATCAGTGCAATTTAGTGTTTTGTTGAAAGACTAACACTAATACCTTAAATATAACCTACCCATTATTCCTAGCCAAATTTGGATAAATTCTCAATTACCCATGTATGAATTCACACCTAAATTGCATAACCCAAAGATACGTTCCTAATTGATTATACTCTAATTATTCTTAGCTCCGAGTTAGTCTTCTATAATCCCCAAAATTGTGATATTTTGAAAAATATTCAAAATCCCAAAATATTTATATCCCATATTTTGAATTTAGCATGCAACTTTCATTTCAAACTTACTCGATCATCATTCATATTGTTCCTCATGGATTCGACCCCGACTCAAAGTTGGGTAATTATATTGACAACGATCATCCTACACCAAAACAATGATATAGGTGACCGTGCCCAAAGAATAATCTACATACAACTCAAAGTCTGAACATATAACTGGAAATCAAAAAACTATAACTCTTTCTTTGGAATACAAAATTTACAAGTCTATCTCAGGAATACAAAATAAAACAAACTAGAGAAGAAGGGGTGTAAGGTCAACTCTGAAGGCATAGAGCGGTCAATACCTCAAAATAGAAAATTCATAGCCCAAACTCAACTATCACGTGATACAATCATACCCGAAGCAGCACAGAAAGGGCATAGTAGGGGTGAGTCTGGTCCACTTGTACTAAGTAAGTATGTTAGACCGATTGAGCAAAGTAGAAAATATGGTATCTAAATACACACTGTGGGCACATAACCTGCCATAAGAATATATTCCAAATGGTAGCCCACACCATCTCCACTAATAGTTCTAGATATATCACATATGCTAAAAATAAGTATGAAAAAGAAATACAAAATAGATAAACATCATATCAAACACGAAAGCACAACACAGAAAATGCAGAATGTATCAAATATAATGAGAATGATAATGATGATGATGTGACATGTCTAAGGTTATCTCATAACCTACATATAAACCTACCAAGCATCTGTGCTTCTAGGTAGGGCCCAAGAGGGGTTCGCAGCCGATATACTATCTCAATACTCAAACTCAATCTCAATATCTATATCTCCTCTCCGACTCGTAGTTTACAATAGATGGTTTTGTAAAAAATTCATTTTTATAAAAAATCTACCTTTCCACAATGGTACCAATATCTCATGAATGTATGTATGATATGACGATGTAATGCTCACATCCAAACCATAATGAAGATTTCAAATCCAATCAATATACACGCATGTGAGCTCAAATTTACTCAATATGTCAACCATCCATGATTCAATATAAGTCATGTACTATTAAAGTGAAATATGCCAGTAAGACATCAGTAATACCCTAATAACCCAAAATTAGGCATTTATAATACAAGAAAAACAATCCAATGTATACACAAGGTAAACAATATCAAATAAAAGCCCCACACGGGCCATACATAGCAGATAATAACTCAAATCACCAATAATATCAACGTAAGCTACCACGCGGGCACACAACAGTAATAATATTATGTTCATAATTACTACCCAACAACCCAACCGACTCTAAAGAAAGCTAAGTCATAACTACCTCAAAGCGATGAAATATGGTCCAAAACCCTTCAACCCGGAGCCTTTCCCTCTCGAACATCCTCAGAATCAACTATAACATACAAATATAGAATCTACATATTAAAAGAAAGCGAACGACATTCATATTTTCTACTTTCAAGTCGGGGTAAAAATGGACCAAGAGACAGGTTTTTGAAAGAAAACTGTACATTCTGGAATTTCCATAAACACCTTATCCATGATTAAGGAATGCCACAAGATCAAACTCAAGTGAGAACGGGTTAAAAATGGGGTTTAAATTAAAGAAAAATATTTTAGGCCTTCCGGCAAAATCCCTAAATTCTACCCTTGAAATCACATTTTAATGAGTTTTAGATGATGATAATCAAAGTAATATAGTTGAAATAGCGATTTGGATCTTACCCAAGTTTAAAAATTTAAGAACTCGCCCAAAACCTCTTAACCCGAAGCTCAAAACCACAAAAAGGGGAGGAAATTGAGAAAAGGAT
Source organism: Capsicum annuum (assembly GCF_002878395.1). Taxonomy (NCBI): domain Eukaryota; kingdom Viridiplantae; phylum Streptophyta; class Magnoliopsida; order Solanales; family Solanaceae; genus Capsicum; species Capsicum annuum. The sequence continues at coordinate 30,481,705 of NC_061120.1, read as the reverse complement.
TTTTATACTACTCAAGCATGGCCGCTTAAGCGGTACCCGTGACTGCTGCATAGTCCGCATAAGAAGAAGAGGGGGGGCGCTTAAGCGACCCCGGCTAGTGTGTTGGGTCGCTTAAGCGATCGGCTAGCCGCTTAAGTGATCTCTTCTAAAGCGACCCAAGTGTCTCATTTACGGTTGCACGAGTTGAGTGGTGCACCATCTTAAACTTGGATAATTTCCAAGTCTACACTAACACCTTAGGATTCATCAGAAATCCTGAGAACATAAATGAACTATGCGACATCAAATTTTTGAATAGAGGTTATTTTTAGAAAGTTGACCCCCGAAATTTAATTTGACAATTTCCTAAATTGAGGAACAAAATGAGATCCAAGAGCCATAAGAATCACACCAATCACGCTACCAATCTAAAATTAATGTTTCGGACCTGCTGGCACAATCCATTTTCCATCGACACACATAATAATAAATGTTGATTGAAGTTAATTATAAAGTTTTTTCACCTCCAAAAACCACAACCTCGCACAAATCACACCTTAATGCATTGAGAATCATGTCAACCACCCTCACACCCCAAAAATATCACATAACAACCACGAAGATGAATAAAATATTCAACCTACATGAAAATAAACAATTCACAAAAATTAAGTTCTTATATTTGGTTTAACTTGAGTGCTTAATCATGAATTAACTTGGTAATTCATGAAAAATCCATCCATGTAATAATGAATCTTTTGGGCGATTCAAGTATGTAGTAAGCTAGTAAGACGTTGAATTTTGTTTAGCTTAAGTGTTTAAAGCGTGTATTAAACTATAAAACTGTAGCATTTTTGAAAATTTAAATTAGATTTGAACCATTAAATTTCATGTGATTCGACTTGAGCTATGTTAAATTAAATGTGAATTCATGTGTTGATGTTATAACATAATTGTTTTAGCTTTTGGTGAAGATATCTAATAAATTCAATTCACACCTATCTTACAATATCTTCAAAATATACCAAAATATTAGAGGTGCATGGCCCGTGTTAGCACGGGCCCAACATTATAAATATTTTTTAGCACTAAAATTTGATATTGATGAGATACAAACATAAATGTACATTAATATAATTATATATTATTAATTCTAATATATAAATGACTTATAATAATTAATTAGGGGTAAATAGTAAAAAATATTATTCATTCTAATGCATAAATGACTTATAATAATTAATTAGGGGTAATATAGTAATTCACGGAGCAATTAGGGGTAATATAGGTAGACATGCCATCTATTTTTTAATTAAATATTATTAATTTTTTAATACATAAAGGACTAATAATAATTAATTAGGGATGATATAGTAAAATCATGGTTAAAAAAGTTGAAACAAACCTCATAATATCTATTTTTAAATTAAATATTATTAATTCTAATATATAAATGACTTATAATAATTAATTAGGGGTAATATAGTAAAAAATTTATTAATTTTAATATATAAATGAATTATAATAATTAATTAGGGGTAATATAGTAAATCACGGAGCGATTAGGGGTAATATAGGCAGACATGTCATCTATTTTTTAATTAAATATTATTAATTTTTTAATATATAAATGACTTACAATAATTAATTAGGGATGATATAGTAAAATCATGGTTAAAGCAGTTGAAACAAAATATCTATTTTTTAATTAAATATTATTAATTCTAATATATAAATAACTTATAATAATTAATTAGGGGTAATATTATTAAAAAAATTATTAATTCTAAGATATAAATGACTTATAATAATTAACTAGGGGTAATCTATAAATCATGAAGCAATTAAGGGTAATATAGTAAATGACGAAGCAGTGGTTGAAATCAAATGACTTATAATAATTAATTAGGGGTAATATAGTAAAAAATATTATTAATTCGAATATATAAATGATTTATAATAATTAATTAGGGGTAATATAGTAAATTACAGAGAAATTAGGCGTAATATAGGCAGACATGTCATCTATTTTTAATTAAATATTATTAATTTTTTAATACATAAATGACTTATAGTATAATTAGGGATGATATAGTAAAATCACGATTAAAGCAGCTGAAACAAATGTCATATATTTCTAGTTTTTAATTAAATATATTATTCAAATATATAAATGACTTATAATAATTAAGTAGGGGTAATATAATAAAAAAATTATTAATTTTAATATACAAATGACTTATAATAATTAATTAGGGGTAATATAGTAAATTACAGAGTAATTAGGGATAATATAGTAAATGATGAAGCACTGGTCGAAACCAGTGCAGACAGACATGTCATCTATTTTTTAATTAAATATTTTTATTTTTTTAATTCATAAATGACTTATAATACTTAATTAGGGATGATATAGTAAAATCACGGTTAAAGAAGCTGAAACAAACATGATAAATATATTTTTTAATTAAATATTATTAATTCTAATAGATAAATGATTGATAATAATTAATTAGCGATAATATAATAAAAGAATATTATTAATTCTAATATATAGATGACTTATAATAATTAATTAGGAATAATATAGTAAATCACGAAGTAATTTTTTAATACATAAATGACTTATAATAATTAGTTAGGGATGATATAGTAAAATCACGGTTAAAGCAGCTGAAACAAACGTTATAAATATCTATTTTTTAATTAAATATGATTAATTTTCTATAAATGACTTATAATAATTAATTAGGGGTAATATAATAAGAAAATATTATTAATTTTAATATATAAATGACTTGTAATAATTAATTAGGAATAATATAATAAATCACGGAACAATTAGGATGTAATATAATAAATAATGGGAGTAAAAAATTAAATCCATGAACAGCTGGTCGAAACCAGCTCTTCTATGAATACTAGAAGTGCAAGGCCCGTGTTAGTACGGGCCCAACAATAAAACATGTGGATATCAAGGAAGGTTCTCCAAAGATCAGGCAAGGACTATACCATCCTCTTGGTCCTTCCGTCGGGTATATATCATTACAAATTCATTGTGGATGGAGAAGTTAGATATATTCCAGAACTTCCATGTGTAGCAGATGAGACAGGCATCGTCTTTAATCTTCTAGATGTTAATGTGAGTGTTCTGCCTCCTGAGTTTTTGGTTTGGGGGAGGGGAATATGATTTACATTTGCCTAATTAACTGATAATTACATTATCATAGCAGAAGCATTTTTGATAACTTAAGTTCAAGTATCTCGGGTCCGTGATCCAGAGTAACGGTGAGATTGACGAGGATGTCTCGCACCGTATTGGGGCGGGATGGATGAAGTGGAAACTCGCATCGGGGGTGCTGTGTGATAAGAAGGTGCCGCCCAAGCTTAAAGGCAAATTCTATAGGGTGGTAGTCCGTCCGGCCTTGCTGTATGGAGCGGAGTGTTGGCCAGTTAAGAACTCCCACATCCAAAGAATGAAGGTGGCAGAAATGCGGATGTTGCGCTGGATGTGTGGACTGACCCGAGGGGATAGAGTTCGGAATGAAACTATCCGGGAGAAGGTTGGTGTGACTTCAGTGGAGTGTAAGATGCGGGAAGCACGATTGAGATGGTTCGGACACGTGAAGAGGAGGGGCATGGATGCCCCGGTCCGTAGGTGTGAGAGGCTAGTGTTGGATGGTTTTAGACGGGGTAGGGGTAGACCGAAGAAGTACTGGGGTGAGGTGATTAGGCGGGACATGGAACAGTTATAGCTCACCGAGGACATGACCCTAGATAGGAAGGTCTGGAAGATGCGAATTACGGCAGAGGATTAGGGCCAGTTCGGGTCGCTAGTGTAGGGAATTAATTGGTGGGGGTGTATTCCTGTTATGATTCCGTATTCAATGTTCCGTGTTCCGTGTTCCATGTTTATTACGAATATGTGTGCTTTCCTCTGCTTTATATTCCTGCATTCCTGCTCTACTCTGTTTTATATTCCTTATGGGTGCCGTATCTATGTTATGTCATCTGCTTCTGTGCTGTACTATGTGTTTGTGTGATATCTCGTGACTTGAGCCGGGGGTCTTTCGGAAACAGCCTTTCTACTTCATCAGAGGTAGAGGTATGGACTGCGTACATCTTACCCCCCCCAGACCCCACTAAGTGGGAATACACTGGGTTTGTTGTTGTTGTTGTAGAATTTATGTTGGAGTAGAAAGTTTGAGCAGTAGAATGTTTTCATTGGTACGATAAAATATACTTATAAAATATATTTCTGTAAATTTTTTATCAAACTTTTCTTTTGTATATATTCCTTCCATTGAAACGTAGGAATCATTTGTTATAGTGTATAAATTTTCTTTTTGAATAGAATATATTAGTAATATTTGTATTAGTAATGGTTCTATTAGTAAATGTTGGTATTATTTATGTTAACATTAGTTCTTATACATTGTTTAACGTGCTGCATTAAAATTTACCTTTTCGATTTTGATATATTTGAATAAAAGTTTTTTTTTAAAAAAGAATTGCATATACATTTTAAGATTCATTCGAGATCTAACATGGGTTCAATATATTAATTTTTATCTCAATTTATATGACACAAATAGAATTTAGATAATCAATCATACTTTTAATAGGTATTTAAATAATTTAATTTGTTAACTATTGTAATTTATAATATTTTTTATGTAATTTCCAAATAATATGTATTATTTCTCTTGTCCAAACTTTTGTGGCATTGATAGTCATTTATATTTTAAAAATAATTTAAGTTTTTAATTATTATGATTTATAATATTTTCTTCTATTCCAATTTCAGTACCACTAATATAATTTCAAGAGTCGACAAAATATTTTATGTCATTTAAATCTTTTAAATTGTTAATTATTGTGTTTTCTAATATTTTTCATGTAATATTTTTGAAATATATAACATATTAAATTATTTTTAGATATTTTAAGTTGTTAACTATTGTAATTTATAATACTTTTTATATAATATTTTTTGAATAATATATGCTACTCTCCTTGGCCAGAGTTTTGTGTCGACGATAGCCAATTATATTTTTTAAATAATTTAAATTTTGTTATCATTGTAATTTATAATATTTTTTATATTTCAACTTATGTGGAACAATGCTTAAATGACCGTAATAATTAATTAGGGGTGATATAGTAAAATACAATTATTATTATTTATTATTTTTATTATGTATATGTGTTGATTCAAGAAGAATTTGGAAACATTTAGAAATGCGTTGAATGTTACAAATGTTAATAATCCATTTGGTGCTTCTTGATTTCTTTCATTTATCTCTTGTGTGGTTTTACTCTTTTACCCTTTTGATACGTTACTCTTCTTGTCCAAATTTTTATGGCATTGATAGTAAATTATATTTTAAAAATAATTTAAATTTTTAATTATTGTGATTTATAATACTTTTCTTCTATTCCAATTTCAGTAACACTAATATAATTTCAAAATTCGACCAAATATTTTATATCTTTTAAATCTTTTAAGTTGTTAATTATTGTGATTTCTAGTATTTTTCATGTATTTTTTTTTTTGAAATATATAACATATTAAATTGTTCTTAGATATTTTAACTTGTTAACTATTGTAATTTATAATACTTTTTATATAATTTTTTTTGAATAATATATGCTACTCTCCTTGTCTAGAGTTCTGTGTCGACGATAACCAATTATATTTTTTAAATAATTTAAATTTTTTATCTTTGTAATTTATAATATTTTTTCTATTTCAACTTATGTGGCACAATGCTTAAATGATCATAATAATTAATTAGGGGTGATATAGTAAAATGTAATTATTATTATTTATTATTTTTATTATGTGTATGCGTTGATTCAAGAAGAATTTGGAAACATTTAGAAATGTGTTGAATGTTACAAATGTTAATAATCCATTTGTAACATTTGGTGCTTCTTGATTTCTCAACATTTATCTCTTATGTGTTTTTACTCTTTTGCCCTTTGAATATATGTAGCAATTTTTATTTTTTTTTTAAAATGTCATGAAAATTTTACTCTTTTGCCCTTTGAATACGTTTCTCTTCTTGTCCAAATTTTTGTGGCATTGATAATCAATTATATTTTAAAAATAATTTAAGTTTTTAATTATTGTGATTTATAATACTTTTCTTCTATTCCATTTTCAGTGACACTAATATAATTTCAAGAGTCGACCAAATATTTTATATCTTTTAAATTTTTTAAGTTGTTAATTATTGTGATTTCTAGTATTTTTCATGTAATTTTTTTGAAATATATAACATATTAAATTATTTTTTTCTATTTTAACTTATGTGGCACAATGCTTAAATGACCATAATAATTAATTAGGGGTGATATAGTAAAATTATGGTTGAAGCAGATATGTCATAAATGTCTATTTTATTTTTTACTTAAATATTATTAATTTTTAATGTATAAATAACTTATAATAATTAATTAGGAGCAATGTCAAAATATCCTTGAACTATCTAAAATGGAGTAAAAATATCCTTCATTACTTTTTAGCTCAAAAATACCCTACTCTCTAATGAAATGACATCAACCATGCCACGTGGATAAAAAATATCACATGACCAGTTCATGTGAAAAATCACCCCATTTAATACCACTAACTATCAGTCCATTTTTTATCTTTTTAAACCCAATCCGATACATCTTCAAATCATTTTTTGTGAGACATTTAAGTAATACATATTTTTTATATCGTTTAAAAAAAGACCTTTCGTTTATAGTTGCTATTGAATTTTTTCTTGAAAATGAGTGGAACTTATGTTGATTGTGTTGCATTGCTAATAGGAGCACAATAACAACTTCTATCCAAGCTTCGTAAGTTTGAGAAATTGGCAAAGTAGAATTCTATAAACTCAAAAAACTGATGCTCGAAGATGAAGAAGAAGGAAACGATGATGACAAAACGTTTGCAAGTCTTATCATTTCTTTAAATGACACCAAAATGTAGTAATCAAAATATTATATTCATTTCTAAAAGATATAAGAAGATAAACATGTGATATATCTTTTAACTTGCACTTAGGTATGAACTAAAGAGTCTCCATCTCGGTCGGCAAAAGTTACCCACCAAAAGTTAGTCGTTAGTCAGATATTAACCTCCAATGCGATTGGTGTTGTCATCTACAGGTAGAGGTTGCAGTTTGAAAATCACACACTGTTGATTCATGTTAACTTTGTGTGATTCTATTCCGAAGGGCCTTTGCTCTGCTACAGATAGCCTTTCTTGCGAGATGCTGCATGTGCAAAGCCATCAGCAAGAACATGGATTAAATGGGGGATTTTTCATATGGGTTCTGACGGATTGGCCATGTGTTTTTTTATTCGTGTGGCGTGCTTGGTGTCATTCCGATAGAGAAAGGCATTTTTGAACCAAAAATTTAACGAAGGGATATTTTTGAGACAACAAACTAACGAAAAATATTTTTGCTTCATTTCAAATAATTTAACGGTATTTTTGATCATTTTTCTTAATATCTATCAAGTTGATACAATAGTAATTAATAGAGAAAATTCCCTGCCTTTTAGGCTTAGCATTCAAAATTCAAAATGAAAAGCATTACTCAATAGTCAATACTGAAGTAGAGGTAGGAGTCCTTTGATTTTGGACATTACACGATTCAAATTCTTTTAGACATAATAAATGGTACTCTCTCTTTTTAAAAACAAATGACCTACTTTGACTTGAAAAAAAATTTAAGAAAATAAAGAAGACTTTTGAATTTTGTGATCTTCAATTAAAGTTGTGTCAAATGTATCAAAATGTCCTTTAATCCTGTGGTCCTAAACATGCCATGTGAAATGTTGAAATTAAAGTATTGTTAAAAAAAGAAAGGGATCATTCTTTTTTAAACGGACTAAAAAAGAAAATAGTTCATTCGTTTTGAAACGGGACAGTAATAGTAAAATACATGGTAGAATTATTAACAACATTAATAATTAGAGAATCCTAAAATATATGATAGGAAGCGGAAAAATTGAAAAATAAGTACACGTTTATTATTTGGCTAAAAAAGAGGTACGCATTTATAAGCAATCAACTTTTATTTTATTTTTAATTATTGAAGTAAGAAAAAAATTAAAGTTTTTGTTTTAGAAGGTTAAATTCCCTTATATGAATCGTGTTTTTATAATGTTGTAGATTTATGTGCAATTTAGTTCTAATATTATTCCATGTCTATGATATATATTTGTTTTCATAAATTTGTGATTCTTTTTATATAGGTACAATAGATAGAAGAGTATGAAGGCCATCACGGATTAGGGTAGAAGGTTAATTTTTTTCTTATTTATGAATCATATTTTTTTTAATATTGTAACTTTAATGTTCAATTTAGTTCTCACATTGTTGTCTTCCCATAGTATATTTGTGTTTAAGAAATTTGTGATTCTTTTCTATACATGTGCATTAGATGGGAGGTATGAAGGTCGCATATTAGGGTAGAAAGATAAATATTTTTAAATTATGAATCATGTTTTTTCTAAAGTCATAGCTTTAATGTGCAATTTAGTTCTTATATTAATGCATGTCCGTAGTATATTTATTTTAAAGAAATTTGTGGTTCTCTTTTATATAGGTGCATTAGATAAGAGGGTATGAAAGTCACAAATTATGTTGAACGTTAGCAGGTAGTTATGCTTTGACTTGCTTTTCAGCATGTTTAGGCTTGGTGGGAGTCTGAAAGCATTGTGTTTGACATAATTTTAGCCTCATTCATGCAATTTTTTTTGTTTTTGACGTCTATTACCATCTATTGTATATTTTATTTCAGTTACTGTATGTTTTCATGCATTATTTCTCTGAATGCTATCCATTGCTTTCCTTACTAATTGACATATTTTTCTTCACTGCTGTATTTATTTTTTGTTATGACTTCTTAATACGGGGTATTAATGTTGATATGTTCAATGCAGTGATTTCTTGACGTAGAGAAAAGAATAGCTTTATTGTTAGAAATTCTCATAAATCCTCCACCATGTTGTCGCCTAGGTTTCAAGAATAATAATTACATCAATTCTAGTCGTCCATTTAAAATATATGTAAGCTTCTTTTTACTTCTAATCCATAACTAATAATGCTATCAATTCTAGATTATGAATATTTTTTGATTCTGGCTTCAGTTTGATTAGTTAGAATTTTTAATAGTTCAATTCACAATTTTATTTTGCACTATATTAGGAGTAACGTCTTTGTGATGATCAATAAAAATTCATGCATACCTAACCTCAATGAGTTCAATTTTATAAAATCACTTCGACAATATAAAAGAAAATATATCATGATTAATAAATAAAATGATGATTTTATTAAATAAGAAAAACACTTAAGTAAAAAATTAATAAATTCATACGAAATCATATAATATAAAAAACATTAAAACCCACTTTAAACTAAATTAAGAAAAACTACAAAGGCTATAGAAGGCCTTAAAAATATAAAAAGATTTTAAAACTTCCCCAACAATTCATATATCGTTAGAAAATGCTATTGGACAATAAACTAATATATTAACTATTATAAGGTAAAATAATAATTAAAAAAAAAAAGTAAAATAATACACTATGGAAAGAATTCACCTAAATTATTTCTATTAGACGCTTTCAATTTAAAAAAAATTTATTTTTTAATGATAATTTTGAGAATGGACGAGCAGGACTGAAGTGGCTATTCGCGTAGGGCTGAAGTGGCTATGCATACAAGTAATTCAGAAGAATTTATATAGGCGGTAAAAGAATGCTGCACAATCCAAACCAGTATAATAAAATTAAGACAATGAAATGTTGAAAAAAAAAAGATTTTTAAGAAATTCATTCTTTAACTTTAACTCAAAGAATAAATACAGACAAGTATAAAAGCAAGAATAATAATTTTGATTGACAAAAATATCCTTAAAATATTGAAAAACTTTTATACTCTTTTAGGTTAAAATTTTCTCGAAAACTTAGTTTCTTGTCAGATAAAATTGTAATTCTCTCTTTTTCCTAACATCTAGAACTTCAAATTCAACTAAAAAACCTAAATATCATCCTGATGAAGGCAGGAAGAGAAAGATGCAAAAAAAAAAAAAAAAAATATGTTAGAAGATATTGTAAGCAAACTGTTCTTATTAGGACTTCTACGTGGGTTTTTTTGCTTTGTCCATATTTAAACTAAAAAATAAAATTAACATAGAAAATATTTTATTAGGACTTTATCGTGGGGTTCTTTCTCTTTATTCGTATTAAAACTGCACACTAAATTAACATAGACAATAATTAGGTTATCATTATATGGACTAAGAGTTGATTAAACTAAAGTAAAATATTTATTTAAGAATACGAGTAAAAATATTGATAAAATTATATCTTGAAGATTTTATGCAATATTTTGCACTTAAATTTCTAACTAATTAATAATAAGAATATTACTTAATTAGGTTATATTAATATTTGATAAAATAGTTATCGCTATTAGTATAGAAAATAAAATGAATTTTGTATTCGCTTTTATATTCAAATTTTTAGGTCAATACCATAATAATACTTTGATAAACGAGTGTATTTCATTGGTACTTATTTAACTTTGAATTTATTAAATAAATTTTATTCTTTTATTTTGGGTTTTCATACAATAATTTATATATACAATATATATAAGTATAATCTTGAGAATTCAGGCGATATAGCTATATCTGTATTGTATCGGTCTCGAATGAGAGTCAGGGGTAGGGTCTTGAGTCGGGATCAGGATTGAAAGCCGAATCCCGAATCAAGGTCTAGATTTGTGATGAAATAGGTATAAGGAGTCAAGTGTCAGTCAGGATTCAGGTCTCTATTCGAAGTCAGGTCAGGAATCAAGTTTGGGGATTGAGTCTTGAGTTGAGAGTGAGGTCACGAGTTGGGGTCGGGAGTCGGGTTCCTAATTGGGGTCAAGAACCTAGTTTAGGTAGATAGTTGGGGTTAAGAACGGGAGTCAGAGTTGGGTCGACAACCGAATCTCAGCTTTAAGTGGGGCTAGAATGGAATTTGGGGTTGATGACGTCCAAGGAACAACTCTTTTTAGATAATGATACGGTCACTGTCAAGATATAGTAACCCAACTAAGGTCGAGTTCAAATCCCAAGGGAACACATGGACTTGCAAATCTCTCAGTGGTTGTAGTCTATGGGTAAAATAGGAAAAGTAAATTGGGGGATTGTTTGTAGTAATCTCGAGCATAGAACATTATTAACTTGGTCGAAATTCAACCGTAAGTGAACACTAGGATTGTGTTCCCCTTGGCTTCTCAATTCTGCAGGCTTATTGTGCGTTGTTGAACCAATCCTATATCTTGCATGTAAAATTGATAAGTTATGTACTTTCTACATTCTTTTGGACGAGCAGAAGGATTCCACCTTTACTTTTTGAGTCTCAGGGCATCACATTACAAATCATTATCTTGAACCCAAATAACTATTACATTTTTATCCTCTAGTTATTAGATGAAACTTAAACATCTTAAGTAGATATAACCTAGAAGCGTGGATCGACAGTGAACCTCCAAATTATTATTGTCTTTATCTTTTCTTAGTCACTACTTCTCTTTTGGAGTAAGTAGCAATATCTAGGTGGGATCCTAATGTGCACACATATTAAGAAATCAATCATAATAAAGATAAAGTAATGCATGCCGTTGGTATTTGTTCAGATCAATAACCGCACTTCCCCTACTTCATCAATTTGTCAGGGCTTCAAAAACCCTAGCAATGGGTTTTAGCCGCTCATAATTGGGAAGAAATTAATAACATCCATAATCGAAAGCATAAATGAAATCACAATGATAAGATGAATAAAAACCTACAACAATAATCAATTGAAGTCAATACAAGAAAAGTCCAACATCAAAGACGGATCTTGGAATCAAAATATGTTTCTGAGTGTCAAAAGTGCATAAGTCCTTCTAAAAAGTACATAAGAGGTATTTATAGTATATGAGAAAACCCTAAAAACAAAGCTCGGATAAAATATGAGAAAACTGGGTCGGTGGCCACTTGATCTCTATACCTGCGGTCAAGCACATGTGTAGGTAGTACCTGTGTTCTTGCACATGGCACAGGTGAAGACTGCAGGTTACGGATGGACAAATTTTTGCAATTCAACTCTCAAATTTTTGGATTTCTAGCACCTGCTTTTCCTACATACGGTCCGTAAATTGACTTAGTAGGTGCCAAAAGTCAGTTTTTCAGCCCTTCTTCGACTCTCGAACGTGTATTGTTCATGCTCAAGACAAAAAAAAAATCCCGAACATCTATAATCACTCCAAAAGTATCCAAAAACAGCCTTTTCACGAACTTAGCATCCAAAACCTGATTTCCTACAAAACATACCCAAAACGAATCATATCTAACAAAAAGGCCACAGAAACTTGCATATTATCCTTGTTTTAAGCGTTGAAAGTTCTATATTTCTATTACACATCAACACCCTTAACTTAGAACATTTGCATGTCCTCAGGCAACAAAAACACAACAAAATAAAAGCGATGCTTAACTAGGAGAATCTAAGCTATTCAAGGCTGTCAGGCATTACGTTAAGTTCAAATCACAACATCCCCTCTTATATTTTTTTCAAAGCCAACTGTGTATGAATATGAAGCACAACAATGTGACACAATGGGATCAAGGTATGTCATAACGCTCAAATTACACTCTTGAATATGTGTAAGCATCGTTGTCAATATAAAACCCAACTAGGTTGGGGTCGAATCCCATAGGGAATAGGGTGTGACCGTCAATTAACTTACGAAATACTTTACTGGTAGTTTATTGTTTCCGAAAGATGGGGGTTTAAAGTTCACAATAAATCAATCTTCACTTTCTGAATTATAGTGTTGTTATTAATATAAATGGAAAACCAGAGTTTTGATCACCAAAGGTTTCGGGTATTGACAGATACTAGGTACTGCTACCGACCCTCGGAATGAGTAGAACAACAGAATATCCCTGACTATGATACTATCTGACTTATTTCTCGACCTCACCATACAATTTATTATCTAATTCTCTCGAACTTAGATAATTTATCTATATCCAAATGGATGTTATCTCAGGTAGATTAATACAGTTACGACATTAATCATTAAACAGAAGGTTGGTAGCTTCGAGTCCCTGTTGATAATTCCCGTCCTCTAGTCTATTTCTCCGTTAGAAGCAAATAAAACCTAAGGCATAATCCAATGTTTGCAACTATTAGATTTCAGTTAAAACCATAGAATTTCAAGATGTTCTACTACTCCTTGAATCCGTTAAACACCTAGCATCATATCAAACCCTAATCCTTGGATCCCATAACCCCGGCTAATGAAATTAGTTGCTCATGATTTGATGAAAGAAATCACAAGTTGAATTCATGATGATAATAATCAACTTACTTATAGATGGAAAAAAACAAGAAATTTCTTTAATTAAAACCCAAGTTAGAAACCCAAGAATAGTTGATAAGAAATAAAATTAAGAATAATTGGCGAAATAGAACAATGTACGTATTTCTCTCTCCAAATTTCTTGTTGTGAATAATGAAAACTTGATAATTTAAAAACCCTGAAAATTGCTATTTATACTAAAGCCTAATTAAGGTAATAAAATAACAAAATCACAGCTGGGCTCGAATTTAGGTGACGGCATATTAGTGTTGATCGTCAGGCTTCTGATGGCGTCTCAGATATGTCGTCAGAAGTTGTGCCTTCTTAACCTGTTCTGCCTCACTTTGATGGTGTCCTCTGACGGCTTAACAAAGGAGTGACGACGTGTATCAAATTTCATCAGACCTTCAGCTTATTTCATCATGTCCTGTCCCATTTGACAACATCTTCTGACGGATTACCACATTTGTGACGACATATTGATAATGTCATCACCTTCATCCAGCAACTCTTCTTCACTGTTCTTCCCGATGCCTTTTTCTGGTAGCTTACCATAGCTCTGACGGCTTGCAAGAAATTTCATCTGACTCATATCAGCTCACTTGTACCATATTTTACTTATTTTGTTCATCTTTGCTATGTTTTCCTCCTATCCTTGATACAACTGTAATATCACAAGAAAACAAAAAAAATTCCCAAAGGTTGCTTAAGGCTTTGCAGTTATTTAGAGCTAAAAGCCTCAAATATGTTGGCATCTGCTCACACGTCAACACCCTCAACTTAAAACAATTTCTTGTCCTCAAGCAACCAAAACACAACTAAGAGAATACAAAATACAATCTGCAGCCAGTCACTCGACTTTGCTGAAAAACACATGCATCCTCTCCAAGTTCAATCAACTTAAAAATTAGTTGTGCCAAATTTTTGAAAATAACCATGCAACTCATAGGAATCAAGGTATGGAATCCATTCGGCAACAACACTCCTACATGCATCTACATCACATTCACCAAAACAAGTCAACAATTGGTAGTATACCTATTGTGCCCTCCCAGCATAGAAATTTCCCTTTTCTCTCATTATCAGCAATCAAGGTATAATCAAGGGGATAATCACAAAGGCTATCGCACTCAAAATAAAGTTCAGCCAGCGTATGCCTAATACCATATGCTTGCCCTTATCATCATTACCGAGGTGTCTAGACAGGTAAGCTAGGATCACTATAGGACTTTCTCAGGCTTGTAACATACGCTAGGGGATAGTATGGTATTAAAAAGTATTTAGAGTGACTAATCTCCTTGGGACTATCTTATCTTGTGGGGTCTACTTATTAACCTTGTTTTCTCTTTTTCTTTTCTCTTGATCGTAAAATAGGGTATAGTCTTTCTTTTTTATTCAAACAATTTTTATTTTATTGCTTTTTTTCACCAACATCCAACTATCAATTTCTTTTTCAGAACTTATTTTTTTCTTTTTTATTTTACCCTTTTTTATACCCAGTTTATCTCACGCACCCCTATAATAGCCACCCTCAACTTAGGCTGTTTGCCTAAGTCAAGGTGCACAGTGTCCAAGGAGGACCAGAGCCAAAACAGGTTCATTATGATTTAAAAAGGGAAGGTGATTGGTTTCATAGAAAGAAAATGGTCAATTTAGGCGCAAACGGGGACCAAGGGGTATAATGTATTATAAGGAAGATCATTTAGGCTAAAAGTGACTGAAATTCAAAAATGGCCTATGATCCTTTCCTAACTCCTATCCTTCAACTACGGTAAGATGAACCGGGCAAGTTCTAGATTAGGCAATACAAAGGGAACACAGTAAAGCCTCACACACACTTGGCACATAAGCATATTACCAGCTACTACTCATCCAGTTCATGCAAATGTTTGGCAGTGATTGTCAAGTTACTAGAACTAATGCCACAACAAGATTCACACATGGTCACAATTTAATGTAGTTCACATAGTCATGCAATCAAACCAACGGAGAGGTTCTCAAAACTTCATCAAACATGCAGACTGCTTCAAGTATAAGTATTTCTCTTAGTTACTAACACATTTTGTACAACGACAATACACCCCCACACCTTCAACTTAAAATAAGAATAAATAAAACTAAGGATTTAGGGCGTACCTAGTAGAGATCAAGCACAAGGATCATGGGGTTTTACCCCCACATCAGTATCTCTAGTCGGGACACTTCTATCTGGAGCCTGCTGCTGCGCTGGCTCAGCTACCACTGTATCTGAAGGAGGTGCACTAGATGAGGCTCCTACGGCTCTAGCTCAGAGCGCCTCCTCCCTTCTCAAATGGTCCTCTAAGGATACTTTTATTGCCTTTTTTAGGTTCTCTTTGTCAGTGGCCGCTACCTCATCACTTGCTTGCGTCATCTCTTCTTCTCCTATTTTGTAAGCCTTCTTCTTCTTCCTTGACTCTTTCTCGACTTTGCTTGGAACCCTCTAGCTCAGAGGACTCATTCTCAGGTGCGGTAGTAGTTTCAGTATCATCATTATCCCTCACCTGAATGGGTTTAGGTGGAGGAGATGCCTTTGGGCTTGGTTTCTTTCTCTTTCACCTGAGCAGTGGTTCTTCATCTTCATAGTCGGAGTCCTCATTAATAATATTTTGAACCACTTTTGGCTTCACCACTTTCGTTGGAGTGTTAGGACTCTTTCTTTTTGGTTCCATTTTTATTCCTGCAGTAAGTTAGAGTCAATTTTCATTGTTTTAAATCATATAAATAAACAAGATGCATTAGTGGTTGCTTAGAGTACCTGAAAAGGGTTCACTACAATTTTAGTTTAGAGGCTTGATGGCATCTCTGATAAGTCATCGTATTTCTGACGGCTTACTATAGACGTCGTCAACCTCAAGCAGTGACTACTGAAATTTCTCAACTTTTGATGACATTGTTTGGTAAGATGTCACACCTGTGATGACGTATCAGATATGTCGTCAGACCTTAATAGAACCTCATCTTTTTTTCTTTAACTTATGATGACATTTGTGGTAAGCCGTCACAGATGTGACGTCCTACCATAAATGTCGTCAGCTCAGAACACAATCTTTCAACTCTCCTTTTCATTGATTTTTAACTTCAATTTCATCTTGATTTTAATCTTAAGTTGAGTTCTTGAGCTGTACTTTAGATCTTTTTCAGTTAGAACCCAGTGAAACCCTAGATTCAAAGTAGCTTGTAATGCTTGAATCAACTTAAGCTTCTTTGAAACAAGGTTAAACTTCTCCTATTATACATACCCAAAAGAAAGAATATTTTTAAGCATCGAGCATACCTGATTATCGACTTGCACACTTTCTTAACAATGGAGCTTAGTTCGTGTGAAGTGTGAGCTTGAGGTGAAAGAATGTGGATGAGAGAAGAAAGTTAGTTACTTTGCTTTCAATCCAATCTCTCAAGGGAAAGGTTTTCTTTCTTGATTTTCTCCAAGTTTAGAAAGGAAAGGTTTTGTTGCTTAGTTGGGAACAAGTTGGAGAAGGAAGAAAGATATTAGATATTCTAACTAAGGAAGGAAATAACTAAACATGGAAACAAAATAAACTAATGTGAAGGTGAAGAGTTTAAGCCTGGGCCGAGTCAGATCTAACTTAACCGCTGGCCCCGTAATACCTGACGACATAGAGAAATGCCGTCAGAGTTGTGGTAACTCATTAGGCAATATTGTCAGGGTTAGGAAGACACTTCTTCATACTAGACCTTTCTGACATCATTTTCTGGTAAGTCGTCACAGGTGTGACGTCTTACCATAAAGGTCGTTAGCAGATAATCTTGATTTCACCTTGCAGCTATTAAAAACCTAACCATAAGAATAAAAACTAACCTAAAAATGAATGAAAATAAAATTTTGGGTTACCTCCCAATAGCGCCTGATTTAGTGTCGCGGCACAACTTAGTCATCTTGACTACTCAAACTTCGTCAAGATGCCATATCACTATTTTATTACCACCTCTGTGGAATACATCCATAACTGAAAAGATGTTATCTTCTCTAAATGATTTGTAGGAGGTTGCATTTTAAATCTGGCCTCCTTTTTTCCATACCTAAACTTGAGCTCATTGATATCCATATCAACCAATAATATCCCAGTAGCTAATAATGGTCTACCCAAAATGATGGGTACCTCAAAATCAACATCACAATCCAATATCACAAAGTCTGCAGGTAAAACAAAGTTGGTCCATTTTTACCAGTACATCATGCAATACACCCACTGGTAGCTTTATCGATCAATCTGCCATCACAAGACGCATCGTTATGGGGGTAGTATCCCTCAATCCCACCTTCTTGTAGATCTCAAAAGGGATCAAATTAATACTTGCTCCTAAGTTACATAAAACTTTTGTAAACTTTATGGAACCCACTGTGCACGGTATAGTAAATGCTCCAAGATCAGGCTTTTTCTACACTAAGGATTGTGAAGAGACTGCACTACAGTGATGGATGTTGTCCACCGGCTCACTGATTATATTTCGCTTCTTTGTTAGAAAGTCCTTCATAAATTTAGCATAGCTCGGCATTTGCTCAAGTGCCTCCATCAATGGCACCGTTACTGTCAGTTGTTTTATTATTGCCATGAACTTGCTAAATTTTTCATTATCTTCTTTATTCTTCAACCTTTGAGGAAATGTAGGTGGTGGTCTTGGCATTTGTTTCCATACCACTTTCTTTTTCTTGTCATCTTCTTTCTTTGATATGTCAACAAAGCCATCTACCTTCTCAGACTCCACTAGATTTCTTCCTTCTGATTCATCAACACTTACCTCCTTTTCTACAGCTTTACCCATAGAAGTTCTAGATAACAGCTTACCACTCTGAGCGTTAATCGCCAAATAAGAGCCATCAGTCCGTGGGTTCTAAACCGTATCACTAGGTAAAGTGCCCGCTTTTCTCTGGTTCAGAGTAGCCGACAGTTGATTCATCTGTTGCTTCAACTACTTAATAGAAGCAGAGTGTGAGTTATCTAACTGACTGGGGGTAGAAAACTCACTTTTCATGTTAGTCACCCCCAAGTTAGTAGCCTTGACTCCCTTCAACAGCTTTTCCATCATGTCCTCCATGGACATCTTGCCAGAACTAGTAGATGCAGCATCTCGACTTCCAAGAGGAACATACAATCTACTCCTGTCATTATTGTTTCTCTAATGTCCCTGCTCCCTATTTTTATAATCAGGATTATCATAGAAAGTCCGACCTTGGTTCCCTTAGTTATTGCCTCAAAAACCCCCTGATTACTCACATAGTTAGCCTCAGGATCAAAAACTACAGATATGGTACCCTGAGCATCCACAGCCTTAATTATTTCAGTCTTTCCGAATAGCAAGTGCTTAGCCAGCAAGTCCATCTACGTCTTTAAGTGGGCCATATCCTAATCTCGCTCTTCATCCTTTCTATGCTATTCTGCAGTAATACCACCAGTAATAGTAGGGCTAGCCACTACAGAATCCCTAGTGGACCAAGCCCAACTTTTCTTTGTCATTCTATTTAGCATGTCAGAAGCATCCAGAAAAGAGAGGTCAATGAACGAACCACCTGCAGCATTGTCGACTATTGGCTTTGTCATAGAGTTGAAAGCTCTGTACAAAGTCTCCATCAAATGCAAGTCCTTCATACTATGGTTCGGATGTTATGCAAGTTTCTTCTTAAACCTTTCCCAAGTCTCATGCAGTGCTTCAGTCAGAAACTGTCTGAAGTTGCTAATCTCGTCCCTCAACTGTAACCTTCTATAGGGTGGAAAGAACCATTCTAGGAATGCATCTTTCAACTGTCTCTAGTTGCTTATAGAATCAGGCTCTAACTCATTCAACCACATTATTGCCTCTCCAGACTGCTACAATGGAAATAACATCAATCTGATTGCATTCTGGCTTACTCCTGAATTATCAAAGAATTTTCAGTTGGTGATGAAGTTCACCAAATGCATGTTAGGATCATCACTAGGCAAGCCTCCAAATAACCCCTTCAGATTCAGAAGTTGGATTATGGTACTTGTTATGCTGAACTTTGCACCTGGTGCCAACGGTGGCGGGATGATAGCACCCGTTGCACCAGCTCTATCCATTCCTTCATCATCATCATCAGGCTCATAATGCATAGGCTGTTGACCATATCTACCTCGAGCTGGGCAATTTCTATTGATGTTTCACTGGACTGGTGCAGCAACTTGCTCCGCTCTCCTTGGGTTTTGAGGATTCAGCAATTCCTCATCACCCAAGTCCTTATAATTAGGGTTTTGGTGATGTGATTGTTGACCAAAATTTTGTACATTCACCTGATCCCTGGCTAAAGCAGCTAATCTTTCTACTTTCTGTTGTTCAGCCATTCTTCTAATTAGTTGAGGTTCTGGGTTAATTGGTAACAGTGGTGCTCTGGAACTTCTCCTTTTTTGCATAAATAATACAGTACCTACAATAAACAAAAACAACAAATAAACATAAATCAAGGAATCTTAACTATCAGCAAATTTTCGCGCACAAAATTTTCAGTCTACAACCGTATTTCCCGACAACGGTGCCATTTTTGATAACACTCAAATTACACTCTTGAATGGGTGTAAGCAATCGTTGTCAATAAAAACCAACTAGGTTAGGGTCGAATCCCACAAAGAATAGGGTGTGAACGTCAATTTGTTTATGAAATACTTTCCTGGTAGTTTATTTTTTTCGAAAGTTGGGGTTATAAAGTTCACAATGAATCAATCTTCACTTTCTGAATTATAGTGTTGTTATTAATATAAATAGGAAACCAGAGTTATGATCAACAAAGTTTTCAGGTATTGACAGATACTAGGTAATGCTAGAGACCCTCGGAATGAGTAGAACAATAGAATATCCCTAACTATGATACTATCTGACTTATCTCTCGACCTCACCAGACAATTTACTGTCTAATTCTCTCGAACATAGATAATTTATCTATATCCAAACGGATGTTATCTCAGGTAGATTAATCCAGTTATGGCATTAATCATTAAACAGAAGGTTGGTAGCTTCTAAGTCCGTGTTGATAATTCCCGTCCTCTAGTCTATTTCTCCGTTAGAAGCAAATAAAACCTAATGCATAATCCAATGTTTGCAACCACTAGATTTTAGTTAAAACCATAGAATTTGAAGATGTTCTACTACTCCTTGAATCCGTTAAACACCTAGCATCATATCAAACCCTAATTCTTTAATCCCATAACCCTGGCTAATGGAATTAGCCACTCATTATTTGATGAAAGAAATCACAAATTGAATTCATGATGATAATAATCAACTTACGTATAGATGGAAAACACAAAAAATTTCTTTAATTAAATCCCAAGCTATAAACCCAAGAATAGTTTATAAGAAACAAAACTAAGAATAATTGGCAAAAGAGAACAATGTATGTGTTTCTATCTCCAAAGTTCTTGTTCTGAATAATGAAAACTTGATAATTTAAAAACCTTGAAAATTGCTATTTATACTAAAGCCTAATTAAGGTAATAAAACAACAAAATCACAGCTGGGCTCGAATTTAGGTGATGGCATATTGGTGTTGATCCTCAGGCTTCTGACGACATCTCAGATATATCGTCAGAAGTCATACCTTCTTAACCTTTTTTGTCTTACTCTGACGATGTCCTTCGATGGCTTACCAGAGGAGTAACGGCGTGTAGCAAATTTCATCAGGCCTTCAGCTTATTTCACCATGTTCTATCCCACTTGATGGCATCTTCTGTTGGCTTACCACACTTGTGAAGACATATTATTAATGTCGTTACCTTCATCCAGCAACTCTTCTTCACTGTTCTTCCTGATGCCTTTTTCTGGTAGCTTACCATATCTCTGACAGATTGCAAGAAATTCCGCCAGACTCATATCAACTCACTTGTACCAGATTTTACTTATTTTATTCATCTTTCCTATATTTTCTTCCCATCCTTGCTACAACTAGAATATCATATGAAAACGATCAAAAACAACCAAAATTTGCTTAAGACTTCACAATTATTTAGAGTTAAAAGCCTCAAATGTGTTAGCATCTGCTCACACATCAGTATGGCAATTACATTAGTAATAGACAACCACTCATATGTACAAATTACACTACTTGAAATAAGCAAATTGCTTGCAACATGATTCAAGTTCCCTCACAACAAATATATCTAACTCACTCATACAAAATCACGCATGTTAATGAAGGGACGGTCAAGGGATACTCACAATCAACAAAGAAGTTCCAAACAATACATGTCAAATACCATAGGATTGCCCTTATTTTCTTTACCTTAGAATTTAGATAGTCAGGTTAGGATCACTATAGGATTTTTTTTGGCTTATAATGTAGGCTTGGGGACTGGTATGGTATATATGGAAATATCAAGAGACTAATCCTCCTTGGCACTACACTAACTTTTGGGGTCTCACTTACTAGCCAATTTTCTTTTTGTTCCATCCTTATTTCTCCCCTTTATTCTTTTATTGCATATTTAGGTTGGGTATGGTGTTTTATTCTTTTTTTTCTTTTTCACAATATTTTTTTTCTTTTTTCTTTCTTTTTTATACCACACCCAGCCCTACTAACTTTTTCTTACTTTACCCTTCTTCATACCTATTTTACATTATACACCTCTATAATGGCCACCCTCAACTTAGGCATTTTGCCTATGTTGAGGTGCACAATGTCCAAGGAGGACCAGGTCCAAAACAGGTTTATTGTACTATAAATGGGAAGGTGGATGGTTAAACAAGAAAAAATAGGCTTATAAGGTTCAAAACATAGATCAAGGGATACAATTCATACATGGAAGGGCATTTAGGCTAAAATTGGACTATAACAAAAAATGGTTTCTGATCCTTTACTAACTAACTATCCTTCAACTTAGGAAAGACTAACCAGGCAAATTCTGAATTTAAAACACAAAGAGAACTAGGTAGTATCTCACGCACACATAACATAAAGTCAATATTACCAACTACTACCTATCTAGTTCATGCAATTGTTAGAAAATGGTTTTCATGTCCCTAGTTCTAATGCCATAAAAAGATCCACAAAAGTTCACATATATATGCATTAACACAGTTCTAAAACCTCAAAATTTTGGAGGGGTATCACAAATCAATCAAAACATGACTACTGCCATAAATACTTAAAAATATCCTAATTAAACAAAAACATAACACCATATGAAATAAAACATAATACAACACAAAATTATCCTAGACATGCTGGTTCTACAACCATATCACGACCGATAGGAAAAAAAGAACAACAATAAAAACCTGCAGTGGCGCGGTATGCCTACCTCGAACTAAAAATTGTACACTATCCTTAATGCACTAAAACAAAGTAAAGCATAGGGAAGTCAGAACTTACCTAGGATACACTAGATGCTCAAATCAGGACCATCCCTAGATGGGGGCTTCTCAGCTGGCGGGGGCGGTGGTGGTAGCGGTGCACTACTAATGGATGTACTCTTTGCATAGCTGCATGGTTCTACCTGTTGACTAATGTAGTCTCTACAGAATCATGCTGGCCTTTTTAACGGCCTCTTCCTCTGACATATCAAGATCCTGCAAGTCATCTAAGAGACCTCTCTTGTTACCAACTACTATAAAGAAATCAATATATCTCGACACATGCAAAAATGATATCTGGACCATAGTGGGTATAATTTAGGGAATAGCTGCTACATGGCTCTCTGCAATAGAGCGTACCTCTGCTTATAGGATATTAAAATCCTTCCTCATTTAAACTAAATTTGGCGTACATGTCTGTGTATATCGGGATGTAACCTATATCTATAGCTCATCGATCTATGTTTGAAAATCAACATACTTATCTAATAGTGTGGCTCTCTTAGCATCCTTCTCTCTAGCATCAGTCTACTTAAATCTAGTCCTAACCCCTGATCTTATCTTTTCAAAGAGGATAGTCATCTTAGTCTTAACAACTTTCAACTAAGCAGTTGTAGCCCTCTTTTTGTCCTCTAAGCTCTACAAAAACTCACTGGATATAGTAATCATACCTGTCATAGGGGCTTTAGTAGATGGGAGGGCAGGCTTTGTAGATGCACCAACTTTCTCTAATGTTGAAGCCGAGGCTGAAGAAGAAGTAATTTGTGTCCCTTCTCCCTGTGTACTTGAATTTAGAGCATCTTTTTTCTCCCCTATCTGTATGTTAGTATTATCTGTATGTTCTTTATTAGGCTCTGTGAAAACTGTTGGGTCCCTCAGATTAGGCCTGTGGTACTGTTGTCCACTATCTCAATCTATTAGAAGTACTTGGACATGCCAGACCCTTCATGGTCCTCGTCTGTGCAGTCGTTGTTGTGGGTAACCTCTCATTAATACCTAGTAACTAAGGCATACTAGCCTCATTACATAGCCTATAGATCATACAAGGAAATGGACGATTAGTTAGCTCACCAAAGGCTCTATCATGTAACTCATGCCTCAAGATGGCATCAAATTCAAATCATAACCAGCCAGCATACAACAACTAGTGCAACTCCCTCCTACATCAATATATTATCTATAGTGGGTAACAGGCGGTATCTGATCAGCAACTACTAAAACTTGGCCTCCAAATTCAATAGTCCTTTCTTCATCATAGCTTCTCCCTTAATCCATAGGGTCTCATTACCTAATGGTTAAATGAATCTGCTATTCACCTTTCCATCTCAACCCTCTTTGCTCAGTGCTCAGCATCCCTCATAATATGTCAATCATATGTGATCCTTAATCTATGGTCGCACTTAACTCTAGGTGTAGGAGTGATCACATATTGATCTCTCTGACCAGTATATGATCAAGTTATGGCTGTCAATAAAATTTGATTAAACCTTGATGGTGGCGCATAAGAGTGACTACGATGGCTTTATAAGATACATACAACTCTCATATCATATCTTGGATGTAAGAACTGAGTGTCCTAGCCATTCATTCTAGCTGATATCTATCAAATATCACCAGAACTGTGGTACTCGATCTATCCCCAATAAGTCAATTCAGTGCTCCTCTTAAATATGTCTCATAGTCTTGTCTAGCACCCAAACACTACATTTAAGCTTAAACATATATCTCATCCCTTCCATTCACTACCTCAGATGTCCCTCATCGGGAGGTTTATGCAGGAAATATACGGGCGCAGGAGTCTACTCTGACTATGTATTGTACCTTTCGCAAACTGGAGTACCTTTGTCTACTGTGCATGAGTGGTGGTACCCTCTATAGAATGGGGTACCACTGATAACTGCTCCTACTCAACCTCTTCAGAAGAACCCTAGGACCCCTCTTCAGACTGGGGTCCTAAATAATAACCTATGGAGTAGACTCAAACTCTATCTCATCATTATCATTATCATCGGGTGGAGGAGTGTGTGGAAGTGGTATCCGTGTGGACTTCATCCTCGATCAGGCTATAGTTGGATCAGTAGCCTGTCAAGTCTGTCATCTCATAACTCTGCATGTCAACTTAGCGGTATTGTCTCTACGTCACTTCCTCGGATACTCCTCCACTAAACCACTAGGCTTGGGAGACTCTTCTCATCTCCTCGAAGTACCAGCCTACGTCTTCTTTACTTCTTTAGGTGCCATATGTACCTAAAAGTTGTCAGTTTCACCAAAAAGTTAGGGATAGCTGCAAAAGTCAAAGAAAAATCCAAAATTCAAAAAGTTTGAATTTTTCCTTAATTTTTACATCCCTATAGCCTATTTGAAATTCCAATAGGTCCAATGTATACACACTAATCAAGAATCATGAATTTCAAAGAAAACAAACATGCTCAACTCGTGGTATTAATCTATCCATTTAAGTTCAACTTCCGGTTAGGGCCTAGACTTAGAATTTTAATTCAAAAAAAGGCCCTACATTTTGATTTTAGGCTACTTCAAGTATCCTACATACAAGTATGATTGTTTCTATATATTTTTCAATGAAATACATATATCGAATTGTTTAAACAATAAATAGATCAATAAATAACCTTTAGGAGCTGAGAAAGTTACATATTTTTTTATGAAGAATCGATAGTGAACAATGAAGAAGTCAAGCAAACCAAAGTTGGAACCTTTTTTTTGCGTGTTGGAACAAGTCGGTATCTCAAATAAGTGACAATTTAGCCTTTACTTAAGTGTGGGGTTAGTTGGTACTTTAAGTGGAAAGTTTGAACTCAAAGAGAAAAGTGAAGTTTTAAGGATTTGAATGAGTTAGAATGAAGGTAAGAATGTTTTTACATAGGCGTGGGGTGGGGGGTTATTTTAGATCATATTTAAGTGTTGGTGGGCTGAAAATTTTAATTAAAAAGTAGGCTCAAAAAGTGAACTAGCCGCGGCTTGTACATGTGGCCTGTACCTGCAGTTAGGCCTTGGGTGCAGGTACCATCTGCTGCTCAGGTACTTGGCGCAGGTTCCAGGACAAAATTTTTGCCCAGTTTTCTGCAATTCAAACTTAGCATTTTGACATTATTCCTGATACTTATGGTACCGCAACCTAAGTTTAGGTCCCGAAAGTAAATTTAAATGCCATGGTCTATAACTTAACATTTTTCATACTTAAAATTTCAAATTTTCAACTTATTTCTCAACTTTACGTGTGGGACTTGTGACTATGATGGGTTAATCACATGGACCCCTTACTTGAAAATTGATTAATGTAGCAATTTTTACCGTATTTCGGGTAAGGTCCAAAAATTTAAAACCTACAAAAGGACAAGAACAACAAAAATGTGAACACTAAAATATAGTGGGTTGCCTTCCACTCAGCGCTTGATATAATGTTGCAGCACGATGTGGCTATGTTTGTTACTCAGACTTCACCAACAAGCTCATGGGTTACCTCCCATGCAACACTTGATTTAACATCGCGGCATGATGTGAGTATCTTGATTACTTAGAATTAATCAATATACACTTGAGTTTCGAATGTTGAATATCACCTACTCACCATTGACACTGAATTTTAGCCTACCTTTTTCTATGTAAATCATGGCTCTACCTGTAGCCATAAATGATCTTCCCAAGATAATGGGCATCTCAGCATCAACTTCACAACCTAAGATAACAACGTCAGTCAAAAAAATAAAGTTTTTAACCCTTACGATCACATCAAACGAGATTCCTATAAGCTTATTTATAGTGTGGTTAGCCATCAAAAGTCGCATCAATGTAGATTTCTTAGGGTTCAAGCCCAATTACTTAAATATGGCCAGTAGCATCAAATTAATGTTGGCTCCTAATCACACAAAACACGAGCACATTGGGATGACCTAATAGTGCATGGTATAGTGATGCTCTAGGATCACCTTTTTTATGCGCCAAGGACTTAGTCGTGATTTCACTTCAATGGTTCACACCATCACCATCCTTAAAAGTCTCGCTTTTCTTCCTTGTGACCAATTATTTCATGAACCTAGAATATCCAGGAATCTGCTCTAATGCCTCAAGAAAAGATTTGTTCAAGATCAATTATTTTAGAATCTCAATATACTGCTTGAACTTACCTTCCTCTATCTTTTGCCTTAATTATTGAGAAAAATTGGGGGTGGTCTCAAAATCTATCTGACTTCTGGATTAATGACCAGACCCTTACCTTTATCTTCAACAACTGTAACTTTATTATTTGTTACTTTCTCAAACTCAACAGCAGGTGTCTCATCATCAACAACTTCTGCAACAGGTAGAGGAAGATCCATGTAGTGATATCACTCATCATGGTAATAGCAAGTACATGACCCTTATTTCTTGGATTTTGCACTGTGTTGATTGGAAGGGTACCTGGCTGCCTCTAGATTAGAGTTGCTGAGATCTGCTCAAACTAGTGCTACAACTACTTGATAGTAGTAGCATGTGACTTGACTTTTGGGTCAACCCTGAAATATCAACCGTAATCTCCTTAAGTTTGTTGTCCTAACTTTCTTGACCTTTCACCAGCTTAGCCAATATCTTCTCCATTCTGGATCCTGCATCGCATCTACCAGGTGGAATGTACCTATCTCCCTTCTCTCTATAGTCATCCTTTTTAATCCAATCACCATCTCACTCTTTGATGTGGTCTATGTATCTATCATAGTAGTTCCAACCTTGGTTCCTTTGCCCTTGGGCTCAGAAACCTACCATCTAATGATCCAGGTAATTAGTTTTCTTCTCTAATTCTGAATTATAAGATTTGGAGGATAATCTCTATACTTATACTAATTCACTTTCTTAGAAGTCGTTGCTACAAATAACTTTTATAGCACCCCTACATCAGTCCTTAGTAATGTAATTCTTATGCTAATATATCATTAGTTTCTCTCTTATCGCAGGAGGCACCAATAGAATAAGTTCCAGATCCCCTCCAAGCCTCCCGAGTTTACCACTCTCGGTTAGTAAGTAAGATCTGATCTAAGATCTACGAAGCGGAATACCACGTAATCTCATAAAATCTCCTTAAGAGATGGTATCTTCAATGGCTCTGGAACTGATGGTTAGGGATCTATTGAAAATCTATGATAAGTTTGTCCTTGACAACTGATGATTTGGTACCATTCTTAGCTCCTTCTTAAACCTGAACCAATCCTCGTACATGGACTCAAACTATAGCTACTTTAAATTATAGATCTCATCTTTAAGCTACAGTATCCTTGTTGGAGGAAAAAACTTATTTAAGAATTGTCTACTCAACTCATTCCAAGTCATGATAGAGGCTGTTTACAATTCCCCTAGCCATAAAGACGTTTCTTCTGTAAATGAGAAGGGGAAAAGCCTCAGTCTAACTAGTTCCTCATTTACCCCTGAATGGTATATAAGCTACAAATCCCAAGGAAATTTGCAAGGTGCAAATTTGCATCATCGAGAGGCAATCCTGCAGACACACCCTTAAAATTTAGAAGTTGGCTCATGGCATTCATGATATCGAACTTGATGCCTGGGGGAAAAAGGGAGAACTATGGATCCATTCTCTGCTGGCTCAACATATCCCAAATCTTCTTCATACTCTATAAATGGTTTCACATACTGATATGCTGGGATTACTTGAACACGAGCACCTTTAGATCTATTCTATTTTCTACTGAGTGCTGCTCAGTGGTCTGCTGTTAGTCTCTACTCAGCTAGCTCTACCTCTCTAGCTTCCCGTTAGGCTTTTTTTGTCTCCCTTTTATCGATTCATCTTGATCTAATAGGTCACCAATCTGTCTCAATGATATCTTATACTTTTTCAGGAGAAGGAGGAGGTATAACATCACGAACCCCTTTTAGAGGTTCATCCCTTTTATACTCAGACATTCTACTAGGTATTAGTATGATTTTCTCTGGATTAAGATCAAGTGGGAGTAAGGGATTACCTCAACTCCGTGTGTTATGCATACAATGGTGTATGCCCCACTGATAAGAAAAAGAAAAATTCAAAAATTACAACAACTTCTAATCATAAATAAACATCATGTTTCCTGGAAATAATGCAAATTTCTTGATGACATCCAAGAAATACCTCCTTTTATATAATGATATGGTTTTTGTAATGATATAGTAGCCCAACTAAGTTGGGGTCAAATCAAAAGGGAACACGTGGGCTTGTAAATCTCAGTAGTTGTAGTCTATGAGAAAAATAGGAAAAGTAAATGGGGGGATTATATGAAGTAATCTCGAGCAAAGAACAATATTAACTTGGTTGAAATTCAGTCATAAGTGAACACTAGGATTGTGTTCCCCCTGGCTTCTCAACCTAATCATCTTACGTAGATATAACCTCGAAGCATAGATCGATAGTTAAACTCCAAATTACTATTGTCCTTATATTTTCCTAGTCACTATTCCTCTTTTGGAGTAAGTAGCAATATCTAGGCGGGATCCTAATGTGTGCACCCATAAAGAAATCAATCATAATAAAGATAAAGTAATGCATTCCATTGGTATTGGTTTAGATTAATAATTGCACACCCCCTACTTCGTCAATTCGCCAGGGTTTCCACAACCCTAGCTATAGGTTTTAATAGCTCATGATTGTGAAGAAATCAATAACATTCATAATAGAAAGCATAGATGAAATCACATTGATAAGATGAATAAAAAACCACAATTGTAACTGAATAATCAATCGAATTCAATACAAGGAAATCCCAAGATTAAAGACAGATCTTGGAATAAAAAATATATTTCTAACTATGAAAAGTGTGTAACTTCTACTAAAAAGTACATGAGGGGCATTTTATAGTACATGAGAAAACCCTAAAAATAAAGCCTAAACAAATTAGGAGAAAACCAAGTTGGTGGCCACCTGCTCGCTGTACCTGCGGTCTGGCACAGGTGCAGGTAGTACCTGTGGTCTGGCACAAGGCGCAGGTGTAGACTGCAGGTTACAGATGGACAAACTCCTGTTAGTCAGCTCTTGAGATTTTGGATTTTTGGCATCTTCTTTGCTTACATGTGGTTCATAGGTTAACATACGGTATGTAGTTTGACTTAGTGGGTGCTGGGAGTCAGTTTTTTAGCTCTTCTTTGAATCTCGAACATGCATTGATTACGATCAAGCCATAAAAAATCTTGAACATCCATAATTGCTCCAAAATTAGCCAGAAATATCTTTTTTCACTATTTTCATAAACTTAGCATCCAAAATCATGGTTTTCTGCAAAACATAACCAAAATGGATTATATC
This sequence comes from Capsicum annuum, assembly GCF_002878395.1. Lineage (NCBI taxonomy): Eukaryota > Viridiplantae > Streptophyta > Magnoliopsida > Solanales > Solanaceae > Capsicum > Capsicum annuum. Next base: position 30,451,688 of record NC_061120.1, on the reverse strand, counting down.
TAATAAAAAGGTCTTGGAAACTTGCATATTTTCCTTATTTTAAGCACATAAAGTGCTATATTTCTATAGCACATTAGGGGTTAGGTCTTGAGTCGGGTGTACGGTCCCAAGTCATTGGATGGGACTAGGGTTGGGAGTTAATATTAGGATTGAGAGTTGGCATTGAGGTTGAGAGTTAAGTCTCATGTTTGGAATTATGTCTTGGGTTAGATTCAGTACGTAGTTGGGTTGAGAGTCGTGTCAGATATCATAATATTTATCAAATTATATCTATGTTGGAATACAATTTTCTTCTTACTAACCAAATTCTAGAAAATAAGTAATAAAATCATTCATTTTTCAAGAAAATATTTTTTAGGAAAACATTTTCCTTCATTTTAATCAAAACCCATAGTCTTTATAAATAATATGTAATTTCAAATAACACTACTAAACATTTACCAAATCGACAGGGATAACTTGCGGGGCATGTTCATAAAGACTAGTATTTAGTAAAATTGAACAATAGAAGGAATAATACTTTTATAAAATTAAAGATAAGTTCTACAGAGTGATGGTTAGAATAGCTTTATTGTATGGTGTAGATCATTATCCTATCAAGAAGGCCCACATCCAAAAGATGAAGGTGGTAGAGATTAGAATGCTTTGGTATATGTGTAGGTGTACTAGGAAAGATAGGATTCAAAATTAGGTTATTTGAGATAAGGTTAGAGTGGCTTCACAGGAAGCCAAGATGAGGAAAGCGAGGTTGAGATGGTTCAGACATGTGATGAGGAGGATAACAGATGCCCCAGTGTAGAGGTGTGAGAGGTTGGATATGGATGGATTCAAGCAAGGTAGAGGTAGATAAAAAAATATTGGAGGAAGGTGATTAGAAATGACATGGAGTAGCTTTAGCTTACTAAGGACATGAACCTAGATATGAATTTGTGGTGGAGGCGGATTAGGGTAGAAGGTTAGTGTTTTCTTCTAAATGTTGTAATGTTTGTTGTATTACTTAGAGAGGTTTGTCTATGGAATTATTGGGTGTGGTAATTTCTATAGTATCTTGTCCTTTTACTATTCCTTGTCTAAATTGTTTTATCTTGAGCCGGGGATCTATCAAAAACACTCTCCCTAACTCACATCTAAGGTAGTGGTATATGCTGAGTACACTTGCCCTTTCTAGAAGCCACTTTGTAGAAATATACTGGGTATGTTGTTGTTGTTATTATTATTGTTGTAATTTAAGATACATGTGTTGCATGTGAGTTTTACGTTTATAAATGAAAAGGTGCATAAAATAGAGAAATTAATTAATTATGTGTATTATCAATTGACACTGAGATAGATGTAACATTCATTTAAAGAAATATAAATGTTATTGTATTACAATAATTGGGGTTGGGATCAAATCTTGGTGCTAGTGTTAGGTCCAGCTCCATTATTAGGTCTTTGTTTGAGAGTCAAAATTGGGTCCCATATCGAGAGTTCTGGAAGTGAGGTGGGAGTCAGTATTAAGGTTATGAGTTGATATTAGGATCGAGATTGAAACTCGAGTCAATCCTGACCCAAGACACTGGACCCATGATTCAACCCCAACTTAAGATCTAACTCTGAACCCTAACTCGAGTCTCAGCTCCTAGCTTATGAAGTCAACCTAAAAATTAGGACTTAACCCAAATCGACATCAACCTCAACTAAAAAAAACTCCCGACATCAACTTGACATGCAATAACAATAGAGGAATCATGGTCTAATCTCAACCAGACTCCCGATTTCAAACTCTAACCTTGACTCCAACCTGGATCTGAGACCTGGTTCTTGTAACCTAACCCCAACTCTCGATTATCAACCCAATCTTAACATCTAACCTCATCAATTGTAAGGATCAAGTTTTGAGATGGGATTCAAGGTTGAATCCTAAGTCAGGAATTAAATTCCAAATAAAAAAATAAGGTCAAGCCTATAACGACCTAAATTTTTGGTGAAACATGTGTTTTTGTATGACTTGACTAATTTAACCCTTCCCATAGTTGCATTTTTGTACTTTGAGGTGTGGGGATGATTGGCATGGTTCTCGAGGAATTTTGGTACCATTTATGTGATTTTGTGGTTTTTGGTGACTTTGATAGCCTTATAATTAATTTCAATTGATATATTTTGATTCGTGTGATAGATAATAGAACTAACTATGCCAGCAGATTTGAAATATCAATTTTAGGGTGGTAATAGTGTTGGTGTAGTTTCATGGCTTTCAAACCTCACTTCAACCCTCGTTTTAGATAATTATAATTCCGTATTTTGGAGGTCAACTTTACGAAAATAACGTCATTTTAGGAAAATCTAATATTGACATTAAATTCAGAGCATCAAATTTAATAAGGCAACTAATTCATTTATATTTACGAGATTCCAGATGAATCTCGAGCGACCCACGGAGACTTGGAAAATTACCAAGTCCTTAGCTGGTACACCTATTTTCTGGTGCATCCGCGATCGTGATCCTAGGTCCACAATCGTAATTAGGCCAGCAGTGAAACTATCACAAATGCAACCCTTGTCTGCGATCATGATACCTCTGTCAGGCAAGGTACCATGATTTAGATCCTACTCTACGATCACGATTACAAGTATATATATACCTGTATTTTTGTCATTTTCACCATTTTTGAGACTCAAAGCTTAGGTTTCATGATTTTCAGCTATTTTTTTCAATTTTAAGCTTGGGGTAAGCTCTATTACACTATATTTCAACTAATTTCTTCTATCTTTAACATTAAATTCTTGATTTAAACATGGATTAAGTATGAAATTTGGGAATTTTGATTCGCAAGGCTTAAAAAGTGTAGTTCACCAATTTAAACCTCAATTTCACTCTTTTTCACTTGAATGAGTTTTTAATCCTATTATTATCCATTTTTCCTCAATTTCACCTTTCAAACAACTTCGATTCTTAATTTTTAAATGGATTTCAAAGATTGTACCCCGTAAAGTTTAAAAATAATTTTTCTTCTATTTGAACCCATTTTTAACTCATTTTCACTTGGATTTTCATCTATTGACTCCTAAAAATATGAAAAACATGTTTTTTGAAGTAATGTTATGATTTTCCATACTTATTCAAAAACCCATTTGGAGGTCCATTTTGATCTCAACTTGAAATCAGAAAATATAGGTATCGTTGGCTTTCTTTTGATGTGTAGATTTTATATTGTAATATTTTAGTTAATTTCAGGACCATACATGAGAAGTAAGGTCGCGGATTGAAGGCCTGCGGACCCATTTTCAAACTTCAAGATAGACTATGGCTTAACTCTTTTTGATTAGGTTAGGTAGTTAATTTGTATATCAAAGCATATTAAGGGTGTGAGAACTAATCATGAAATAGCTATATTAATGTGTGTGACCGTGTGGGGACCTATATTGATGTTATTTGGAAAAATCAAAACATTATGTTCTACGTGTGACCGTGTGGGGTCTTGTATGATATTATTGGCCATGTGTATGTGGAATGGGTGTTTCTTGTTTAATGAAAAGGCCCAGATAAAAAAATGTGGTATCAATGACACTTTTCTCCTATGTAGTGCTTGATGATTATAAATTATATTGGATCATGGGCGGTCAGTGGCTATTGTGTGGATATCTTGGCTCACATATGGTATATTGATTGGTTATTAAATATTTTCATGGTTGATCAATTGTGAACATTGTATCATCATCCTCATGGAATCACACACATAATTTCACTTCTTTGTTCTATGCTTTTTATATATACTTGTTGTTATTGTATGATTTATATATATATATATATATATATATATATATATACTTTTAGTTATTGTATGTCGTGCTTGATTTGTGTCTTACATTATGAATGCGCTCTTGAAATATTGGAAATACTTAGAATTCTAGAAATAGTGGAAATATTAGATTTCATGGAGACTGTGTGACGGTCTCAGAGGTTGTATGATGACCTCATGTATTGCATCATTATTATAGAGGTTGTATGATGGTCTCAAAGGTTGTGCGATGACCTCGTGTATTACTTTATTATTATAGAGGTTGTACAATAGTCTCTAAGGTTGTGCGATGACTTCATGTATTACACCATTATTACAGAGGTTGTGCGATGGCCTCAAAGGTTGTGTGATGACCTTATGTATCACATCATCATCATGGAAATTTTGTGATAGTTTTGGAGGGTGTGTGATGGCCTTGTGTATTACATTATCCTTCTCCTCCTCATTATCATTATTCTTAGTATGTTTACTAGATTTTTCTCGTGATGTGATTATATATTTTGTTTGACTTATTACCTATCTATTATTCTAACCTCCCTTACTTGTACTTGATGCTCTTTATATGTTGTTCCCCTTTTATTTGCTTATATATGTATATATGTATACTTGTATTCTTTTCTTCTGCTTTGTTTTCTTATGAGTGGTTATAATAGAACTATTAGTGCAAGCGGAGTGGGCTACCGTGGTGGGATATTTTCTGATTGCAGGTGACACACTCTTAGTGTGTATTTTGTATGCTTTATTTTCTACTTTGCTCGGTCAGCCTATGATACCTACTAAGTAAAAGTGTGTTGTACTCATCCCTACTGTGCACTTTTGGTAAAGATTCTAGTGGTCCATTTCACGTGGCTTAATTTCAAGCATCATCAGAGTTTTTCAAGGTAGCGATTGGATTTTCATATGTTTGGGGGCAGTTTTATCTTTCTGTGTTTGTTTATGTCTTTACTAATTTTCAGAGACAAATATTATTCCTATTAGATATAATGATGAATTTGAGTCATGGATTGCATTAGTAGTTCTTACACTGTTGATACTAGGTTTTGGGAGTTTAGTATAATATCTTTGGTTGTATGTTCCACTTTTATATTGTATTTGTATGGTTCGGCTTCATTCTAGAAGCCTTACCTTGGGGATATTCATGTCTTTTCTATGTTTTTTATCAGTTTGTGTGATAAGCTTACTTGTCAACATTCATCGTGATAAGTGTCATCATGACCCTTATTTTTGGATCATGACAAATTGGTATTAGAGCAGGTTCATTGGTATCAATGGTGCAAGAATAAGATGTCTAATAGATTCTCGTGGATCGATACATAGATGTTCATATCTATCTTATAGAGGCTATAGAATGTCTTTAGGAAATTTATCTCATTTTATTCCTTATCATGCGAATTCTTTCTTAACTTGTGTTTTGAGTCATATTTCACTCTTTTCTACATAGATGGTGTCGGCTAGGTCCCGTGAGGTCAGAGATGTGGAGCCTTCATCGGGAAGGTGAGCCTTAAGTCATGGATAGGATCAAAGGTGTGGGTTAGAGGTGTGGGTTCCACTCCAATTCCTCAGAGATTCAACTTTAGTTTTGAAGGGATTGTTGGTTTGTTTTTTGACTCTTTTGAAAGGTGTTCCTTTGAGTTTATTTGGTATTCCCCCAGCTTCGAGTATGGTACCTCCATCTGTGCTAGAGTCTGTATATGGTGTTCCTCCAGTCCTAAGCGTGGACCCTCTAATTGCACCTACTTCAGCTTTTGGTACTCCTCAGACCCTGAATACTATTCCTCCTTTAACGTCGAGATCTGAGTATGGTGTTCTTAGATCAAGAGATCAACCTTCTTCTATGTTACCTCCCCAGGTGAATAGTAGTGTATGGGTTATCATTTAAAAGTATAGGAGATTAGTGAGGATGTATGAATCTACTCATCGAGCATTATTGGGAGGTACCAAGAGGGTGAACTATCAGGGTAAGTTTAGAAGTTTCTTTATGTATGATGAGATTGTCTATTTGACCAAGGATTATCCTCATTGTGTTTTTAGAGCTACTCCAATTTTAGACATGACAGGTAGGGGTTCTACCAAAGGTGTGAGAGGTAGGGGTTTTACCAGAGGTGTGAGAGATAGGATAGTGGATCTCGTTGTGGTAGTTGTAGGGCTATTTAGACAATTGGCGATCATGGACGGTGCAATGTTATACCCATCAGACCAGAGGCATAGGCTTCTGATGCTATGATCACAGGTATCATTCCTATTTTTTAGATCTGCATCTATGTTATTTGATCTCGGATTGACTTTTTCCTATGTGCTTACATATTTTAATCCGGGTTTTAATTCTGTTAGTGAGCCTCTTGCTATGCCTATTTATGTATCTACCCTAGTAGGATGTTCTCTAGTGGTGGTTCGGGTGTACCGATCCTATATTGTGACTTTTACTAGGTGTGAGACTTAGGTAGATTTTCTTATCTTAGATATGGTTGATTTTGACACATCTTGGGTATAGATTTTTTGCCTTCTTACTATGTTGTCCTAGATAATTATGCCAAGACTGTGTCTTTACCCTCGCCAGGTGTGCCTAGGATATCTTGAAAATTTACATTTTATTCATGTCTTAAGAAGATCATATCTTATGTTCAGGCTCGTAGCTTGGTTGAGAGGGGACTTTTGTCGTATTTGGCTCATATTCGTAATACTAGTGTTATTTTACCGATTTTTTGGATTTTGTTTGTGTTTTTCATGAGTTCATGGATGTGTTCTCTACGGATTTTCCTAGTATGCCTCTGGATCATGATATTGATTTTACTATTGACGTTGAGCTAGATACTAGGCTCATTTCTATTCCTTCATATAGGATGGCCCCAGCCAAGTTGGAAGAATTGAAGGATTAGTTGCAGGAGTTATTTGATAAGGGGATTATCCGACCTAGTATATCACCTTAAGGTATGCTAGTCTTATTTGTGAAGAAGAAAGATAGGTCTATTCATATGTGTATTGATTATCAATAATTAAATAAGGTGACGGTTAAGAATAAGTATTCTGTTTCTCGTATTAATGATTTATTAGATCAATTTTAGGGTTTCGTAGTTTTTTTAAAAATTGATTTGAGATTTGGGTATCACCAGTTGAGGATTAGAGCTTCAGATATTCTGAAGACAACTTTTCTAACTCCATAGGGTCATTATAAGTTCTTGTTCATGTCCTCTGGGTTGACTAATGCCCCATCCGCGTTCATAGAGTTGATGAATTGGGTGTTTTGATCGTATCTCGACTCCTTTGTTATTGTATTTATATATGATATCATAGTTTATTCCAAAAGTGAGGTTGAGCATGAGGTGCATTTTCAGATTTGCTTCAAAGATTGAGGGATAAAAAATTGGATGCCAAGTTCTCCAAGTAAGAGTTTTGGTTGGAATATATTTCTTTCTTGGGTCATGTGGCGACTAAGAAGGGTATTATGGTTGATCCAATCAAGATTGCAGCTATTTATAATTGGGCTAGGCCTATTTCGCCTACCGAGATTCAAAGTTTTATCTGCTTAACAGGTTATTATTGGCGTTTTGTTGAGGGTTTCTCATCTATTCAAGATCCATTAACCAAGTTAACTCAAAAGAATATTTCTTTCCAATGGCTCGATGGTTGTGAGGAAAGCTTTTATAAGCTCAAGAATTTATTGACTTCATCTCTTATCTTGACTTTGCCCAAAGAGGGCATATGTTTTACCAACTTTTGTTATGATTCAAGTGTTGGGTTAGGTGTTATTTTGATTTAATAGAGTAAGGTGATTGCTTATACATCTCGTCAGTTAAAGCCCTATAAGAAGAATTATCCTACCCATGACTTAGAGTTGTACGTGATGGCTTTTACTTTGAAGTTGTTGAGGCACTACTTGTATGGAAACCGTTGTGAGATTTTGTTGGATCATTGCAACCTTCAATACTTCTTCACCCTGTGGGATCTTAATATGAGGCAGGGTCATTAGCTTAAGTTGCTTAACAATTATTATTTAACTATTCTCTATTATTCGAGAAAGGCTAATGTGGTTGCAGATTCCTTAAGCTGAAAGTCGACTAGCATAGGTAACTTGGTGCATCTTTTGAACCAGGAGAGGCCTTTGGCCTTAGAGGTTTATTCTTTAGCTAACCATATGATTAGGCTTGATATTTAGTCAGTCGAGTGTGGTTTGGCATTTATGGAGGCTAGGCCTTCTTTGATGGAGCATATTCGAGCCTATCAGTTTAATGATGTTGCGTTTAGATTGATTCAGTATAAGGTGTTGAGTAATATGGCTAAGGAAGCCTCACTTGATTTAGATGGAGTTTTGAGGATTGGGGACGGCCAAGTTTGTGTGTCAAGTATGGGTGATTTGATTAGATTGATTTTAGAGGAGGCCCATTGTTCTAGGTATTCTATCCATCTGATAGTGACTAAGATATAAAGTGACTTTAGGCAGTATTGCGTATGGGGTGGTATGAGAAAGGATGTAGCATATTTTGTAGCTCGTTTCCTGTGTTTCCATCAGGTAAAGGACGAGCATTTTAAACCCAATGGATTATTTCATAGGTTACCCATTGCCAAGTGGAAGTGGAAATGGGTCACTATGGCCTTCATGATTGAGTTGGTTCGGACTTCCCATAGATATGATAGTGTTTGGGTCATCGTGGATCAATTTATCAAATTGGTGGATTTCATTCTTGTATAGGCCTCTTTTAGGTGCTAATAGGTTGGCCCGTATCTATATTTATGAGATTGTGTGACTACATGGTGTGCCGATGTCTATTATTTTAGATTGAGGTCCTGTGTTCACTTCTCACTTTTGGAAGACTTTTTAGGATGAGTTAGGTACTCGGTTGACCTTAGCACAATATTTCACCCCCCAGACTGACTGTCAGTTAGAGCGAACTATCTAGGTTTTGGAGGAAATACCCTGCGCTTGTGTGATTGATTTTGTTGGCCAGCAGGACAAGAATTTGGCTTTAACAGAGTTTGGCTATAATAATAGCTACCATTCTAATATTGATATGGCTCCTTTAAGGCTTTGTATGGTAGGTGTTGTTGCTCTCTAGTGGGTTGGTTTGATGTTTTTGTGGTTAAACCTCAAGGTATGAACTTGCCTTGTGAGTCTTGGATGAGTCTAAATTATTCAGGATAGGCTTTGTGCAGCCTGGAGTAGGAAGAAATGCTATGTGGATTATAGACTTTGTGCCTTGAGATTTGATGTTGGTGATCATGTTTTCCTTCGAGTCTCATGAAAAAAGGGCGTGATAAGGTTTGAGAAGAGTGTTAAGCTTAGTCCCAGGTATATTGGTTAATTTGAGATTCTTTGGACTGTTGGTGATGTGGCTTATGAGTTAACTTTGCCCCCATATTTTTTCATTTTTCACCCAATTTTTCATACTAATTTACCCCTTCCAATAACTGCATTATGGTATTTTTAGGACATGGGGGTGATTGGCACAATTTTCAATGCATTTTGGAGCCAATTATTTGATTTTGTAGTTTTTGGTGGCCTTCAAAGCGTTATAATTTATTTCAGTTGATATGATCCATGCAATAGATGGCAAAACGGACTGTGCCAACAGATTTAGAATGTCAATTTTAGGGTGATAACCGGGTTGGTGTGGTTTCATGGCTTTTAAGACTCATTTTGATCCTTGATTTGGAAAATTATAATTTTGGGTTTTGGGGGTAAACTTTTTGAAAACGTCTTTTCAAAAATCTAATATCTCCATTGAGCCCAGAGAATTGAAGGTAGCACAGTTCATTAACATGCACAGGATTCCCTGGATGAATCCTGAGGGACCCACAGAGACTCAAAAAATTATCAAGTCCTTGGCTGGTGTAGACACAATCGTGGGGCTAGGTCCACGATCACGATTAGGCCAGTAGAGGAACTATCACGATCGCAACCCTTGTCTGTGATTAAGGTACCTTTGTCAGGCATGGACCCCAATCACGATACTGGTCTGCGATTGCGAGTACTGGGTATGTATATACCTATATTTTTGCTATTTTCATCATTTCTGAGACTTGGAACTTAGGGTTTCGCGGTTTTGAAAATTTTTCTTTACTTATAAGCTTGGGAAAGCTCCACTACACTCATTTCAACTAATTTCTTCTATCTTTAACATTAAATTCTTGTTTTAAACATGGATTAAGTATGAAATTTGGGAATTTTGGTTCATATGGCCTAAAAAGTATGTTTCACCAATTTAAACCTTAATTTCACTCCTTTTCAATTGAATGGATTTCTAATCCTACAATTATCCATTTTTCCTCAATTTCACCTTCAAAAATATTCCAATTCTCAATTTTTAAATGGATTTCGAAGATTTTTGTCTGTAAAGTTTTAAAATAAATTTTTCTTTGATTTGAACCTCATTTTGAACTCATTTTTGCTTGAATTTTCAGTTGTAGACTCCAAATAATATGTGGAACATGTTTTTGAAGTAAAGTTTTGATTCACCCTTCTTTTTCAAAAACTCATCTCGAGGGTCTATTTTGATCCCAACTTAAAACTATGCAATATGGGTGTCATTGGCTTCCTTTTGACACTTAGATTCAATATTTTGATATTTTACTTTATTTCAAAACCATTAGTGAAAAGTAAGGTTGTAGATTAAAGACTTGCAAACACATTTTTCACTTTCGAGATAGGATATAGCTTAGCTCTTTCAGACTGGATTGGCTAATTAATTTGTATACAAAAGCATGTTAACGGTATGAGAAGTAATCATGAAAGGACTATATTAATGTGTGCCCGTGTGGGGCCTGTATTTTTGTTACTTTACGGAATCAAAATATTATGTGCTATGTGTGACCATGCGGGGTCTTGTATGATGTTATTGGTCATGTGTATGTGGAATGGGTGTAGCTTGGTTAATGAAAAAGCTCAGATAAAAAAGAATGTGGTATCAACAACACTTTTCTCCTATGTAGAGCTTAAAGGTTATAAATTATATTCGACCATTTTTGGTCTGTGGATATTAAGTGGATATCTTCGCTTATATGTGGTATATTGATTGGTTATTGGATATTTCTCATGGTCGGTCAATTGTGAACATTGTATTATCATTCTCATGGCATCTCATACATAATTTCACTTGTTTGTTGTATGCTTTATATATATACTTATCGTTGTTGTATATTTTGTATATATACTTGTTATTGTTGTATATTGTGCTTGATTTGTGTCTTATTTATGTATGTGCTCTTGAAATACTGGAAATACTGAAAATTGTAAAAACACTAGGAACATCATATTTCATGGAGACTGTGCGAAGGTCTCGGAGATTGTGCAATGACCTTGTGTATTCCATTAACATTACAGAGGCTGTGCGACGGTCTCAGAGGTTTTGCGATGACCTCATGTATTACATCATTATTTTAGAGGTTGTGCGATGGTATTAGAGGTTATGCAATAACCTCGTGTATTATGCCATTATAATAGAGGTTGTGCGACGCTCTCAAAGGTTATGCGATGACCTTATGTTTCACATTATCATCATGAAAACTGTGCGACGATTTTGGTAATTGTGCGATGACCTCATGTATTACATTATCAGCATTATTCTTATTGTGTTTACTTGATTTTTCAAGTGATGTGATTGTATGTTCTGTTTGACTTGTTACTTATCCATTGTTCTGACCTCCCTTACTTGTACTTGATGCTCTTGTATATGCCTGTCCCCTTTTCTTTGCTTATATGTGGTATAAATGTATACTTGTCTTCTTTTCTGGTGCTTTGATGTATTATGTGTGTTTATTATAGAACTGTTAGTACAAGCGGTGTGGACTACCATTGTGGGACATTTTTCGATTGCTGGTGACGTGCTCTTAGTATGTATTTTGTATGCTTTAATTTCTTATTTGCTCGGTCATCCTATGATACCTACTAAGTACAAGTAGACTGTACTCTTTCCTACTATGCCCTTTTGGTATAGATTCTAGTGAAGGTGCGTCTCACATGGCTTAATTTCGGGCGTCATCAGGGTTGTTCAAAGTAGTGGTTGTACTTTCATGCTTTTGGGGTCCACTTTTATATTTTAGTATTAGTTTATGTCTTCACCAGTATTGATAGACAGATGTTGTTCCTGTTGGATATTCTGATGTATTTGAGTCATTGATTGTATTAGTATTTCATACACTATTGACATCAAGTTTTGGGAGTTTGGTATAATATCATTGGTTGTATGTTCTGCTTTCATATTATATTTGTATGGTTCAGCTTCGTTCTAGAATCCTTTCCTTGGGATTATTTCTATCTTTTTCCCTTTTTGTATCAGTTTGTGTGATAGGCTTACTAGTCAAGGTTCACCACGACAAGTGTCATCATGACCCTTATGTTTGGGTTGTGACAGAGCCTCGGATCAAGAGTCATAATTAGATAATTTATTGGAAGTCAAGTTCTATTTTGGAGTTAGAAGTCAGGGCTAGGTCATAGATTGAGAGTCGAAGTAGGGTCTCGAGTAGAGATTGAGAGTCGAGTCCTGAACCTAGGTTGAGAGTCGTATCTTGAGTTAGGTCTAAGGTTAGGAGTTGGGTCTCAATTCGGGAGTCAAGAGTCAAAGTTGGGAGTCAAGAGTCGAGGTTAGGTTCTATCTTAGAGTTGAAGGTCGCATCGGGTCACAGATTGAGAGTTAGAGCAGGGTCCAAAATTAGGATTCAGGGCCGGGTCGCGGTATAGGGTTGGGAGTCAAATTTTAAGTCATCTTTCATTATAGAGTCAGGTCTTGGGTTAAGAGTCAAGTTTTGAGATAGGATTCATGATTCAAAGTTGAGAGTCGAGAGTCGAGGTCAGGGTCAAGTCTCGATTATGGAGTCGAAATCGAGTTGGATGCAGAGTTGTGTAAGTGGGGTCAAAATTGATAGTCAAATGATGAGTTGGTGTCGGCATTGGGATTGAAAGTCAAATCTTGGGTTGAGGTCAGATATTGGATCCCAATTCTTAGGTCGGGAATTAGATCTTTGGTTGAGGTCAAAAGTTGATAATTTGGTGTCGAGGTTGAGACTTGAATCTTGGGTTGGGGTCGAGAGTTAGGTCCCGTGTTGGGTCAGTATTAGTCGATGTCTTAGGTCGAATCTGGTATCATTTGTATTTTTTTAGATTATACCTAGATGTTCTTAGGACAATATTTTCTTCTTACTAATTAAACACCAGAAATCAAAAAATCATTTATTTTTCAATAAAATATTTTCTAGAAAAAATTATTTCCTTCACACGAAACACACTTTAGGAATAAATCTAGGTTCACACAGAAATTATTTCTTTGTGCCTCTGGGAAATTGCATCAATTATATTCAAATTTATGTAAAAAAAATTCTAAAATTATATACATATTGATATGGCATAAAATAAAGGTTTTCTCATATAAATATTACATTAAAATATTATATTAAAGCTAATAAATAATAAATTTATTTTTTACATGAATGTTGATTCTATATACAACCAATTCAATAAAATAACAAATTGTCTCTTAAAAATCTCAATATATTAAATTAAATTTATTCTAATTTTTTAGTTTCTATCATTTCAAATACACAAGTTATCATATACTATTCTCATTAATTAATTTCAAGATCTAGACGTTAAATTTCCTACTTGTTTTGAGAGAATAATGTTATGGTTTTAATATGTGAGGCAACATATTCCTACCTCCTTTAAAATAAAACCCCTAGCATTATTATGCGCACTCTGAATCCAACGTAGGAAACTAATGCTTCATCATCCATAGGAATTGTTCGTTTCACCTGATCAAACACCCATCATCTAACATGAGAATCTTCATTTTTGAAGTGAAAAATAGAGTTTTAGCTCTCCATTAATATGAATAATTAATTAAAAAAAACCTAAATTTCTCTGACAGGAATTATAAAACACTTTTCAATTTTGAAATTCCAGCTAAGAATTCGTGCCTCTTGGAAAAAGTCCTACTCTATCGTTCCTTTGAGTTAATTCGAACAATTTATGTTGTTCCCTTGGCCATTGTTCCAAATTTCTCAACCACTATGAAAACAATGAGAATTGTAGGAAAAGTTGTATTGAAAAGTTACATATATATATATATATATATATATATATATATATATATATGAATGTATGGATGGATTATAGGATGGATGGATGTATACATGCCTAAACCAAAATGTATTAAAATCAGAAAATGCATCATATGAATATGAGTAATTATAAACTTTGACAACATAAATCAGATTACAAAAGATCTAGTCAAATGACCTATATATTGAAAAAAATATTATTACAAATTAAAAATATACATAAAAAAATGAGTGAATAATCTCTCTAAGAACAATTTTTAAGGATTATATTGTTTATGGGAGGAACTGTTACAAGCATAAAAAGCACAAGGTTTGCAAGCTTTTTTAGAAGGTTCAAGCTTCGGATTGTCAAAGGATGAAGTCTCGAATTTGCAAGTTCTTGAAGACCTTTTGGAATCATTACAAAGCCTTGTCCAAATTGAATAGAGAAGGAGGTATTTCTACAATATATAGGCACCTCAACTAAGGGCATTGTGATCTTTTAAGACCTCCCTTTTACACTCCAAAGGAGCACCCTTCATTAAGGGCATTTTAGTCACTGTTATGTAGTAGTATAAATAGACCTTTTAGCTTCCACTTTCATTAGTTTTTGATGAATTGATTGAGTCAAACTCAAATTGTATTTTCTTTCCTTAGTGTAGGGCTTGAAAAAGCCATCTTAGCGTAGGTCTTGAAAAAGACATTAAAACTAGGGTCATGTTTGAGTGTGAAATCACTCTTGTTGACATTTTGGCAAGAAAGGTCGGGTGCTTGAGGAGTTGATCCCTTTGTGTCCACCTAAGAGTGTGGTGTTATCCTCCATTGGTGTTGTGTGTCTTGGTTTTGATACACACCTTGGTGCTATTCATTAGTGTTGGAGTATGTCTCATTAACTATCCTTTACATTTATGCACTTTTCTTTTGTTTCTTGTTGAATCCGTGTGTTTTCTTCTTCATCTACTCTTCTTCTAGTTGCTGATTTTTAGTCTCTTAGTTGTAATTTCATGTTTAGTAGTTTATTTTCTTATCATTTGGTATAAATATCCATGTATTAGAGTTGTTTCCATAACTCTAAGCTTGGGATCTGAGAAAATCTCACAAAAAAAGAGTCTAAAGTCAAGAAAAAAAAATATAGGTGTTTCATGTTTTTGTACTTGGAAAACATTTTAAATCTTAGATCTACATGTTTTTATGTTGTTTTTTTGGTTTCTAGAGCTAGATTCTTGTTCCCTAGCACCTAAGGAGTCTAGATCTAAGTTTGGAACAAGATTTGGTTGTTTTTTAGCTAGATCCACCATTGTTGAGGTGTGTTTTAAGCTTTTTGTGGTGAGATCTTGTGGTGGATACCTTGTTTGTGGCATTTTGTGGCTGATTTTGTGTTGGTTATGCTTGTCTTGGCAAAATGAACCTATATCTAAAAGAAAATCTGAATTTGGGGTTCATTTGCCTAGTGGTCAAATAGTGGTCAACCTTTGAATATTCATCTTGTTCACCCACCATCTTCAAATCTTGTTGAAGAAGAATATTCAAGTAGCTTTTTTGATCCAAAAAGGGAGAATAAAGAGAGTGTACTAAGTTTTTGTACAAGAATATTCCCTAGCATATTCTAAGTTTTCCAAAAAAAGAAAAGGGGACAAGGGGACAAGCAAGTACAATTAAAAGTACACTTGAGGGGACCAATCCATTTTGAATTTATTTGAAGCTCCAAAAAGGCTTCAAAACCTTTATTTTAGCCTACTAAAACCGAAATTCATCTTCCTAAAGGATTGTTTGGCCGAAAAAAGAGATTTGGGATTTGAAATTTTTGGAAAGTGACCTCCAACCACAAGTTGCCCCGTCATCACTTTTATGAACAACCAAATTGAGTTCTAAATTAGATTTATAAGTTTCTATTTGTTGGTTCTAGTTGCTTTTATATTGATTCTACCACTAATTAGCAAACTAGTAATTACCTACTAGGTTGATAATTAGTCTAGAGTTTTTTGTTTCGTGTCTACGTTTCTTTTGTGCTTTTACCATTTGTAATTCGTTGTAACTGGTTGGTTCAAGTCTGTAAGCAATTTTCTTTGAGTCATATCAAATGAAAATCCATTTCGAGCCAAAGTAGAATCATCCCTCGCTCACTTGCCAAGTGCATGCCAAAGTTTCAACACTTGTGAGACCAAGTATGAGGTAAGAACCGAGTGTGAGAGTGGTGAGGCTCTTTTTCAACTAACTTGTTTGTTCATTTTGTAGTTTTTCTTTTTGCTGTTGTTTGCTTCTTATTAGGTACAATTTTGATGGAAAACAAAGGTACCACATCCCTACCTTTGGGAAATGATACTTTGGGAGTATTGTTGGCTAAGATGGATGCACTAAGACGAGACTTTAAATGGTATCAAGTCCTTCCTCAACCAAATACGGTTCCCCCTCTCCAAACTTTCCTAAATCAAACTCAATCCATCTAAGTAGGAGAAGTGGCAGAGTTATCAGCTAAGGAGAAAGAGGCTAAGCCTCAATATGGAGAAACAATGAATGGTGGGGTACAAGAAGGATGTGAAGGAAGGAGGAGAAAGAAAAGGGAAACCATGGGTAGTGAAGTTGGAAGGGGAAAGAAATGTTTGACTGTGGATCTTATCCACAAAGAATTCTTATTACTCACTAACCCAAATACTAGAATTTTCCCTAGTATTTTCTCTTCTTATGTGCAGGTTCAAGACCCAAGAAGTCCCAATGAGAAGTCCAAGGAAGTTCCCTTCAAGCCTTTGGCCGAAAGTCCCAATTTTGGGATAAGTGATGAAGAAGTGAGTCCAAAGGGCCTTGACATATTCCCTTGAAATATGGAGCATGAAGGCTGCCCTAATGCAAAACCAAGTGAAGAACACACTTCCCATGATCTACAAGGTAATAAAGTTATCTTCTATACCCCTAGAAACATGAATTATTGTGATGTGGCTAGTAGTGGACAAAGTAGTGTAGTTTTAGATCTGCTTAGTGAAGAAGTGTATGAATCTTTCTTTTGTGATACTCTTGGTGTTGTTAGGTTTCCTAAGGACCAAACTCTTGTTGTGAGTACACAAGCACTAGTTGATCCTTTAGATGACAAAATCAATTCTTTTTGTAAGAATGATTTGTGTCCATCTAGTGCTAGCACTTATGACTTGAATAAGGTTCCATTACCAAGTGACAAAAGTATTCACACACTAGCTAACCCTTGTGAAAACTGAGGTGAGTTTACGTTGGTATGTGAGTTGCCAACAACTAGTAAGGATTTGAATGATGATCAATTTACTTACAAATATAGTGCAATACTTGAGTATGATGTGCTTGATGAGTCTTTAGTTAGTGATGATATTGATAGAGTTGATCATGAGAGTGAAGATAATTATTTGAGCATATTGTATGATGAAAGTCTTATTGTTAGTTTTGCTCATAGAAATCATGAAAATGAAAATGATGTGAAGAATGACATGTATCTTTTTGAGAGTGAAATTATATTCTTCAACTTCTTGCCTTTGAATACTAATCCTCTCTCAAAGAAAGATGTCTTGTTTGAATTTGGTGAGATTACTCCTTGCATGACCTCTAGTGATATGCAATGTGATCTGTTTAATAGGAAAGGTGGTATGCTTAAGATTCACTTGTTGTCCTATTTCTTGAGATCCATAAAAAACATAGGGTTGAGTGAATATTATGTTAACCATCCGATGCTTGATGGTGATCTCCCACTTTTGGAAAAGAATGGTCAATTAGGGTGATAAAGACCTTGATATGCTTGAATGTTTAGGAAACCCAATTAATGATTGTTCTTGTGAAAAAGGACTTGATTGTGATTCCTTTGATGATCATGGTAGTTTGTTTCTATGTAAGGATTACTCCTTTGAAAAAGAAGGTAATGCATGTGTGGAAATTCCATCTACTTCTTCTCTATATATTTCTTATGTTGAGCAAACTCATAGTGAGGATTTTGAGATTAGTAGTGAGTGCATGCACGAGAACACTATAGTTGAAGTTGACTTGCGGGACATATTTCTCTACCTACTTTTTGTTCATGATATTTCTAATGATGATAAAGAGGGTATGCCTAATTTTGGGAATGATACTTTACGGGAAAGTGAGTATAACCTCGGCCTAAATCCTTGGATACTTCTTCCATTTCATCCGATGCCCTTCTTAATGACTTGATTTTAATTTGGAACCCCTTTCTCAAAGGTAGTTACATATTTGTGGAACCTAGGGAAAATGTGTCATTGCCTCTTTGGGGTATTGCTTTTATAATTGCATCCTTATTTGACGCACTTGTGCTTAAGTTATATGAATCACAACTTATGGATGCCAAGTTGATATTTTACTTAAGAGGAAGAAGTCATATGTATTTAATTGATTTAATTCCATCCTTGTGTGTCTTGTGTGCCATATTTTTTGGACCAAGTGACCCTCTTGTAGATAAAAGCATCTTGGGTGATGTCTTCACACTTGATTCCTTCCTATACTACCTTTTTACCTATAATGATAACCTTGTTCATTTTGAATTGGTATTATGTAGAGGTAGTAAGTTTGGTGGCTGGTTTACTTGTTTGAATGATAATGATATGTGGGTGAGGTGGACCTTAGGATCAATAGCTGCACCATATTTGATGAGGTCCTTTGTAGAGGTAATGAAATAAATGTATCTTATGGTTCCTAAGCCAAAGGTAGTATTACCTTTTGGTTATAGTAAAGCCATTAAGACTATTGAAGTTTTTTTATCTCTTGCTATTTTCCAAAACCACCTCCTTTGTGCACTTATGCTATACTTTTCATGTCACACATAAAGGACCCGTGGATGTATTTCAAATGTGAACAACCTTGGCTTATTGATATATGTGATGGTATGGAGTTGCACTCTTCTTTCTTTGATTTTAATCTTAGTCATGTCCTTTGTAATGCTTGTAGTAAGTGTTTCATGATTATAACAAAGGATTATTGGCTATATTCCAAGAGTGTACCCCCTTGATGTGTTTGTATAATTGTGGCACTAATCCTAACCCTCCTATTATAAGGATTGCGTTCTTGGTGTCCCTCTCTTTGATTTTTCAAGGTGTGAATTTGAGGTCAAATTTCTTTCAAGATGGAGAGGATGATACAAGCATAAAGAACACAAGGTTTGCAAGGTCTTTTAGAAGGTTCAAGCTTAGGATTGTCAAAGGATCAAGTCTCGAATTTGCAAGTGCTTGAAGACCTTTTGGAACCATTACAAAGTCTTGTCCAAATTGAAGAGAGAAGGAGGGACTACTACATCACATAGGTACCTTAACTAAGGGCATTGTAGTCTTTTAAGACCTCTTTTTTACACTCCAAAGGAGCACCCTTCATTAAGGACATTTTAGTCATCGTTATGTAATAGTATAAATAGACCTTTTAGCTTCCATTTTCATTAGTTTCTGATGAATTGAATGAGTAAAACTCAAATTGAATTTTCTTTCCTTAGTGTAGGGCTTGGAAAAGCCATCTTAGTGTAGGTCTTGGAAAAGACATTGAAACTAGGGTCATCTTTGAGTGTGGAATCACTCTTGTTGACATTTTGGCAAGAAAGGTTGGGTGCTTGAGGAGTTGATCCCTTTGTGTCCACCTAAGAGTGTGGTGTTATCCTCCATTGGTGTTGTGTGTCTTGATGTTTGATACATACCTTGGTGCTATTCATTAGTGTTGGATTATGTCTTACTAACTATCTTTTATATTTATGTAGTTTTCTTTTGTTTCTTGTTGAATCTGTGTGTTCTCTTCTTCATCTACTCTTCTTCTAGTTGCTGATTTTTGGTCCCTTAGGAGTAATTTCGTGTTTAGTAGTTTATTTTCTTATCAAGAATGAAAGCTCAATTGATAAAAGTTCAAAACTTTTCCACCAAGAGAAAGCTTAACCAAATATGTAGAGGTTTTTTCATCAATGACACTTTTTCCATCAATAAAGATAATTCTAATTATGATAAATAATCAGAAAGTTAATTAAAAATAGCCACATTTTACGTAATCTACTTTTCTGATATTAAAGGATCATGTAAATATGTTGCAACCTACAATTGCATTATCAATAAAATTAACCTAAACCTAATTAAAGTGATATCGAATATCAAAATCTAAATAAAGAAAAGACGGCAATGAAATTTTAATCAAAAACTGAATCCTAAAACTAAATAAATAATAATAATAATAATTTAAGGAAAAATAAAATAGTGAAATACACTTTTTCTATTGCAGGGTCTTTTAATGAACGGCAAAAATTCAAAAAATATTGATTTGTACCTTCACATTTTTAATATTGTATACATAAAGATATAGATATAGATATAGATATATAGACATATACGCCCTCCATCTTAATTTATATGGTATTTTTTTGTTTTTCAATTCATCCTAGAAAAATCTATATCACCTTATCATAATAAGAAAAAAATTGAACTTTAAAATTCCCTTTTTACCCTTAAATGATTTATATACGCACAAATATCTAAGGATTATTTTGTACCATAAATTTCAATAAAATTTTCTTTTTTTCTCAAACTTTCTGCCAAGTAACATGGGAAAATTAAAGGAAAGGTGTTTTTTAAGTCTTGAATGAATGATTGGTGACATTGACTAACAGATAGGATCAAACATCATTAGAAAACTTGATTAAGTTAATTATGGTCTTGATTAATATTTTTAAAACTTTCTAATATTTTCAAAAATACAAATCAACACAATCCACACCCCTCTTCAATCCAAATGAAGCGCTCTCTCTCTCCAGTTTCTCTCAACTCTCTCCCAACCAACAGTTCTGCAAAATTTCTCCCTTCAATCCCCGATGACAAATAGTCGGGCGAGTTTCTTTTCAACTTTCAACCATCAATCGATGTGAAGACTTCTCCGACGACAACAACTTCGAGTTTTTTGTCGTCCCATTTCCTTTTTCACAAGTAAAAAATTATGAAAGAATAGAGGAACTTGAGCCAACTACTCTTCTAGTATTGAAATGTGGAATGAATAAAATCCTAATTTTTTGTATTTCTTCTTCTTATTGTGGTACTGTTGATTCAAATTTATTGGTGATTTTTATCATAATTGATGTTCTCTGTGTGTGTGTATGTGTATGTGTGTGTGATGTGTTGGTGTTGCTGGGTTGATTTATTATTCGTCTTGATAAAAATGGTATTTTAATAGATTAAACATCTAATGTAACAGATGAAACATCTAATGCAACAGATAAAATCTTATACAACTATGAAAATCTAATGCAACAGGTGAACAATCTAACAGATCATTTATCTGTTGCGATAGACGACTATTCTGTTTGAAAGAAATCTAAACAATATTGATCCAACAGATAACTGATTAGTGATCTATTTTTATTCTTTCCAACGATTTACTCTGATTAGTGATCTATTTTTATTCTTTCCAACGATTTACTCTTCATTTTACAACAGACTAGTGATTGTTTTTATTCTTTTCAATGGTTTACTCATATGTTGCAATAGGTCGGTTATATGTTGCAACAGATAACATGCCTGGTACAATAGATTAGTGATTTATTTTTATTCTATCCAATGGTTTACTCATCTATTGCAACAGGTCGGTTATATGTTATAATAGATAACATACTTGGTGCAACAGATTAGTGATCTATTTTTATGGTTTCCAATCATCCATTGTAACGGGTCGGTTATACAATGTATCAGATAAAATACCAAATGCAACAGATTAGTGCTATTTTTGTGGTTCCCACGAATTACTCATCCGTTGCAATAGGTCGGTTATATGTTCCAACAGGTAACATACCTTGTGCAACAGATTAGTTGTCTGTTGGAACTGTTATATTACTATTATGCATTAATCAATTATAATCTATGTTATGTTCCTATTAATTTAAGATAACATGGCTCCAAAAAGAAAAGAAATCGAATCAAGTCCAAGTAAAGGAACAAGTGCAGCAGCTCGGCTTCATCCACAACTCTATGAGCTTGCTTTACAAGCGTTATCTCAATCAGGAGCAGAAGATAATGAACACAGGGATGAGGAATATTTCAAAAGAGATGATCCAAATGCTAATAGCCCTTCTGCTGAAGAGTTGGTCAAACCTTCAACATTGATCATTATCTTATAAGAATACAGTGCGATGGTGCCACAGATTTAATGGGTGATCTCATAGTTAAGTCAGTCATGGAAAAATCTTTCGACGCCTTCAGAAAAATACTTCGAAAACAAAAATTAGATTCCTATTTCAGGAAAAGCTGCTCAGGGTAATATCTTGATTTACCGAAGGACAACAATGCTCATTTCCAGAAAAAAATTGTATATGATCTTCTCAACTGTAGGTTTATGTATGAAAGCAAAGATAAGATGGATGAGGTATGGATAAATTACTATGGCATGCCTATTTGTTTTGGTTGGAAAGAGTTTACCATAGTTATCGTACTAAAATGGTATCTTCCTTCTCTTTCTCAAGTTATACCTACTCTGACCCAAAAAAGCACCCCACACACCTAAAAAAGGAAAAAAAAATTGAGTGATCATGATGACCTGGTGTCCATTGTTGGTCCAAGCTTCAAAAAAGAAATTGATTGAAGCATTGAAAGGTAAAGAACTTTCAAATAAGCACACACAATCATTGTGCTTGGTTTGGTTTGTACATAATATTCTTTGGGCGAAAGACTTTAACAACAACATAAGCCTTGGTTTAATAAATCTCTCCAAGGATCTGAGGTATTTAATAGCTATTCTTGGGGTTATGAAAGCTTAAAAATGACTGTCGAATAATTGTTGACTCCGTTAACGCCAAAAAAGTCAACTTATATGGTTTTCCATGGGCCTTCATGGTAAATATTTCTTTTATCATGATATGATTCATCATTTTTTTATTCAATAATGCTTTTGATTTATTGGCTTTATGTTATAGGCTTGGGCATTTGAAGCCATTTCTTATTTGAGACAACAAGTGAACTACCGGAAGAAGTTTCCTGTCAAAGAATTCTGAGATGGTTGTCGGTCAAAACCGATAAAAATGCAAAATTTCTTGATCTTTTCAATTCCCTCCCCCCAAGGAAACAGTAAGTCAAATTCTAATCAAGTTTTTGTTTTAATTAATGATTAAATGGTTTCATCATTATTCTTAGTATATGTACCGATTTATTTTAGATTGTCCATAGGTGGATTGTTCCGACCAACCGAGAGTTAAAGATGCCATTTTTTCTTACTTTACGATTTGTTCAAACTTTATCGGACCCTTAGGTCATTGATGGAATAAAAATGGAATGTTTTAGAGCAACAACCATCACAATAAAAACAATTTTAAGGGTGGGGCTAATGATGCTCCTCTTACAGTTTTTGTAACAACAATCCATTATGATTATGATCATAATGGTTGTACAGATTTTTCTCCAGATTTTTCCGCATCTAGCGAATGTTCTTCATGCAAATGTCAAGAATGCAAGGTGAAATACGATGGAGTGATTAATGCTATTAATGCAGTAACTGCTTTTGTAAAAGAAATGATATCTAAGAGGTGTCATTCCATCAAAGAGGATTTCATATCCAGACACTCCACTAGTGATTAAGGCAACTAAGAAGAAGGAAAGACACTTCCAAGGCATCATCAATCATAAAAAAAGTAAGATTATAATGCCTCTGTCTTTGTCTTGCACCGATGTTCAGTGTGTAAGGGCCACAGAAGAGCAGCATGATCTTAAGAAGGTGAATGTACATCATCTGTTCCAAAAAACAAACAGACATATATTTGTTTCAACAGATGGTATATCTGCTTAAAATTATCAAACAAATATATACATTTGTTGCAATTGTTGTCAACCTGTTACATCAGATTCGTTATTTGTTTCAACAAATGAGTCTGATATTGTAACAGATGGGTCATCTGTTCAAAATTATCGTACAACTCTGATTTACCTATTCGAATTTTTCCCAATAGATAATCTATTTGATGCAACATAAGACTCATCTGTTGTAACAGATAGACAATCTATTGTATATCTCTACTTAGCATTGACAATTTTAGCTTTCCAAGTGAATGTCACAGTAGAAGCTACTGCCGAAGAGAATAATATCACAGTTGAAATCCATCAACTGCTTCCAAAGAAGAATAAAAAGTGGGCCATTTAGTTTGGGAGAATGGAAGAATTACCCATTTGAAGGGTTCAACATCTCAAATGAGGCTCCAAAAAAACTAACACAATTGTTCAACGACTATTCAGAATGGATTGCCGATGGGATGTTAAAGCATCATGCCAGTAGGTACGTAAATCAATTTTATAGATATTGGTTTATACAATTCTTTTTGTAAGAACCTGATATTAACACCTAAATCATCATTTAGAAAACAAAATGACGAGCGCTACAAAATGAACGAATCGAGTCTTAGTTTTGATATTTTCAACTTTGTTGTTGCACATCCCGTAAGGAAGAATTGGTTCTATTTGATATCACATCCCCAAACTTGCTGGAATAATGAGGTTTAAATATCATACATATTACTATTAATTAATACTTTATTTAATTGGATCTACTATTTGATTTTTTCATCACGTAATTTGAAATGTTTGATAATATGTGCAGTACATCGATGTCATTTTTTACTACCTCTGAAAGAAGGATAAGTTGCAAACACAAGAACAATACAGATACACAACAGGCAATTGTTTGTACAAAGTTTACATCAATGATGCCTACGATAGGTATTGTCAACAGCAGCTGGAAGTTTCTCAAAATGAGGAATGATTAATCAACATCATCAAAGGTTTTAGCATTCTGGCTGTCTTACCTTGGCATTTGGTCAATGAAGTGTACATCCTAATTAATTATGGTGATGAATTTCATTAGGTGTTGGCTATCGTTGTTCTAAAAGAGAGAAGAATCTGACTTTATGAGTTGATGTCACGAAGGAGACGTTCCCAGCCGTCATCTGAGATATAGAAGCTGGCAAAAATATTGCCTACTTACCTTGATATGAGTGACTTTTTGGATAAAAAGGTTTGTACTAATTTGTCGACAATTGAAGCATACCGAGATAAAATGGCTAATCCATTTGATGTAGAATATGTTAACGGAATTGCTCAACAAACCATTGGTAACTTGTAAGTTTGAGTGTCATGCTTTAGTTTTATTTCACAAATTTCACAATGCTTTCATGAACTGCAAGATATGGATTATCTATTTTTTTATAATGCAGGGATTGCGGTCCTTTTGTTGCCACCTATGCCGAGTATTTGAGCGATGGATTATAAGTACCAAATGATAGACTTGATTTTAGATTACTCCGCAAAAGATATGATGCTCTTTTATGGAAATATGGAGAATCAAAATCTTAAAAGCCGTATGCAACTGATGTTAAAGATCCACGACGACCAAAGCCGAATTCCATAGCACCGGATGAAGAATAACTTGTCCATATTGATTAGATCTTTATAGATTGATTCTGTCAATGTAATAAACTACCCTCTGTGGTTTAAATTGTTGATTTATTGGTAGAGTAGATCGTTTGTACCCCTAATGATTTTTTTTATATTTCATTTATTTGTTGAGATATTTCATGTAATTTTTGAAGGCTTTGATTTATTTTATTTTGTCTATGAATATAATTAATCCTTAGTTTTGAACATGTTAATTGAAATGGAGTACTAGATTCAAATATCACAACAGATAATACATCTGCTGCAACAGACGACATATCTTATCAGACAAATTTAGACATATGTTGCAACGTAAGATGCAACATGTAGGTCATCTGCTGGAAATTATATAACAGGTCTTTCTACTTTTTTTATTTTCTCTAATAGATTACCGATCAATTGTAATAGATAGATTATATATTGCAACAGATCGTATATCTGTTGCAATAGACAGGCTGGAAACATCTGCATAATGCAACAGAGGACCAACCTATTCAACAGATAATCAATCTATCACAATAGGTACTATATCTATTACGGCATATATAAAATCTGTTGCATTATAAAAATTCAACTTGGCCAGACATAAAAATTATTGCCACTACATGTAAAGTAATTGTCTTGAAATGAAAGTTTATTATCGTGTTCGTCTCTGTCTTTGTACATGCTCTTTACGGCATATATAAAATCTGTTGCATTATAAAAATTCAACTTGGCCAGACATAAAAATTATTGCCACTACATGTAAAGTAATTGTCTTGAAATGAAAGTTTATTATCGTGTTGGTCTCTGTCTTTGTACATCCTCTTTTTTATACACGAGATCCAACCATTTAGTTAGTACCCCATATGCCCAGACCCATTGTATCTTTCCCACAATGGTGTCACACACACCGGTCATTTGTGTGCCGGTCAGCAAACACTAAATATGTGCAAGCAAGTACGGCCCACACACTACACCGGTTGTATTTTTTGGGAGTTGGATGTTCTTATCTTGACATTCAAAATACCATGATTGCTTCGCTAAGACTTCATCCGGCAAATGATCCATCAGCTTACTCTGCATCAATAACTTGGGCAACAACTTCATGAGTGGCTGCATGTGGGTTAAAAACATCTTCTCGCTGAAGATAGGTAAGTTCAGTCGTAAACCTTAATCTTTCCCTTATATAGTAGAATCTCAACAGTGAGAAAATGTGTGACATCTTCATTCATGACTATAAGGATTCTCTTTGCCTTGGTCCAGCTCTTGCCGTGTGGATATGGCCTTTTCTCTTTAATATATTTAATCGCTTCTTCATCCCATTGGAACGTAGAAACTAACTGATCAAATCCCGGGCTACCAGAATTAGTTATCTTACATATTTTAGTGTATCTATCCTTGAAATTATTGTAGAAGTTGAGGTTCATTATCCTATCGGCAGCATCATAAGCATCCGGGTATGCTAATTGCCTGCCCTTCATGAGGCAGAGAATTTCATCAATATACTATGGTATAAGAAGACAATTTTTAAACAGGTTAATAATTGTAAAGAATAAAAACACAGTGAAAATAATCCGATGCAGAGGGTTCTCTAAAATAGTTCACAGATTACCTAGCCAATGTAACTTATGCAACAGATGTGTATTATGTTGCAATAGAATACCAAATTTTTGCAATAAATTACATATTTGCTGCATAGATTCTTCTTCATGGAGTAGATTAGAAGGCTAGGTTAGCAAAAGTAAACTTATCTTGTCCTCGTACCACACGCACATATTTGTCATATTCAAGAAGTCTTTGGTGGCAAATGAATGCATGGTATATTATTTTTAAACCTTTATCTTGATGAATTCTTCTAGCTCTTTCTTATTCTCCTCTTCAAGCGCTGCAAATATGTCCATCTTCTTCAACGGCCCTTGAAATTCAACAACTATTGGAGCAGGCAGAGTTGCAATTTTTGCTGATTTCAGAATGGAGAGAATGTCTAATTTTTCTTCTCTTCCTCCTAACATCCACTGTAGAAGTGCATGGCTCCCTCACGTTATTGGATGGTATGACACCTCCCTCCTGGATTTCAAATCCTCGGTAGCTTCAGTAATAGACTCTAGCTTTTCAAGGAGTTTATCCTCTCTGTCCTTGCCCACTTTGCATTTGCAATGAAAACATGAGGGTGGGGAGGGGTGAGAGGGACCACGGTAAGGGTGGGAGGGACCGGTGTAGGGGTGAGAGGGAGGAATTGTGGAAGGGGTGTTTTCAAACATATTTATTTTTTGCTGAGAACCAACATGCTCATATCAAGACTGGTAGCAGTAGCAGCAGTAAGATGGCTATCACTATCACAAACAACTCCTCCAGAAACACCCCCAGAAGAAGCACCCAGATCTGTTGCAGTTTGAGGTTGGTCGTGAAGAGCTTTAACATTAGGCTGACCTTGCCTAACTGCTCTTCTTATGGATGTTGATCCATCCAATTCTTTCTTTATTAACTCCACTGTTGGGTCTTCTTTTGTATCAATAAGACCCAGAGTAAGAAAAGCAGTCATCCCCAGCTTATCAATGGTAGGTACGATCCAAGGATACACAACCTATAAAAAAAAATAGGAGGAATTTAAATCATATAATAATAATTTATAGTCAGTTGGGTTACATAGGGCTCGGGTTACATGGATGTTAACACAACTAACTTATGCAACAGATGATGTAGCTACTACAATAGCTGATCTATATGCTAAAACAGATTGATAATATATTGCATCAGATTACCCATCTATTGCATAATTTACAGTAGATGGGTAATTTGTTGAGTAGGGTGCAGAGAACTAGAGAAATAAATAGTTAATCTATTGTGAAATATGGATCGTCTGTCATAATAGATTACCCATCTGTTACACTAGTTGCCGTTGACGGGTAATCTGTTGCAACAGACGACCCATATGTCACAATAGATGGAATATCTATTTCAATATCTTTCTTTGAGGCAAATTATTTTAGTTGAAAAAAGACGTACTACATCATTCAGAGGGTTATAGAGATCAACCTCATTAATATTTTCTTGCTGCTCTCTGCTGCAGCCAACCACCTAAGGATCCTTGGATGAGAAATGAGAGGAGAAATGACTTCACATGCCCAAACCTAAAAATTGTAAACAGGAAGCTAGCAAAAAAAATCATAACTATATTCAATATAAATTAATGAATGAGTAAAAATAGTGATCAATTTTATCCTAAAAGCCCAAGAAAAGCCATATAATGTGGTCGTTTTGGCTTTAGCATTTTCAATAAATATTTGACAGTCAAGTAGTAGCTGTTGTATCCCCAGGGATAATCGTTAAATTTCACAAAATCATTACCAAGCACCAAAAATCATGTTCTATGACTTTCCTGACGTCTCTTGCCAATAAAACGGAATGGACAAACCAAACTAAGCACAATTTCTCCCTGTAGTGCTTTGGTATGTCTTTATTCTTGAGATCCACCATCAAATCCTCCACTCTGTAGCTAGGTCCAACAATGCCCAACAACCCATCTTTTTTTACCTTGAATTTGGTGAGCTCTTTGTGGGGTGTTTTCTTTATGAGAGGTTCCTCTAGACGATCGCATCTCAAGCCCGTCACTATGGCAAACTCTTTCGATCCAAAACAAACCGGCATATCACAGTAGTTGATCCAAACTTTATCCATCTTTTTTCTTCCCTCATTTGGACCTCTATCATCCCCCGCATACTTGATCCTGCACTTGAAAGGACATATACCATGATCATTGGGAAGCAGAGAGGGCAGGCCTCATACAGATCAAGAAAGTATGCAAAGCAGCTCTTCTTAAAAAGTCCATCTATGTTTTTCTTCTTCTTAATACTCTTAAGTTCATTAAAATATTTCCCCAACTAATATTTAAGTACAACATCACGAAATACTGCGTTAGGTTTACTCATTGGAGTCGTAACTCGAAACCCGACACCATGTGGGGATTTAGATATTATTTCATTCTCCATTGGTGATAAGGAGTTATCACTTTTCTCAGCTTCATTTTGCCATGACTGAGATTGTTTTGGAAGTTCCACTGCATCTATCTGAAGTCTAGCCTTTTTTGTTAGGTGGTCAGAAGTTGATACACTTTCAGTTTCTTTTCTTTTGGGAGACATCTTTTAACTACAAATAGTAAAAAAATAAAAACTACATTGCATTTGATGTTTGCATAATTTTTTAAAAAAAGGTGAGACAAATTTCAATAAATTATTCTATGCCACATAACAAAAAAATACTCCAACAGACAACCTATCGGTTGGAACAGATGGGGAACCTGAATCTGTTTGAAGACCTATTTAATATCTCCCAACAAATATTCCACCTGTTGCAACAGATAGATAAATTTCAATAAATTATTTTACGCCACATTACAAAAAATATACTCCAACAGATAACCCATCAGTTGGAACGGATGGGGAATCTGTTCAAAGATCTGTTTAATATCTCCCAGCAGATCTTCCACCCGATGCAATAGATGGACCACCACCACTACAACCAATGCCACCAAGACCACCACCAATGCCACCAATACCAATACCAATACCAATACCACCGACACCACTGCCAAAAAACATAAATACCAACACCACTACAAACTCCATCCAATAATACCACGACAGTCAATAAAACACTGAGAGAAAAACTAGAGTTTTCTCAGGTGCTTCCTACTTTTTTAGCAACAAAACTCAAAACTGTTAACCCATTCTCAAAGATAATACAACTAAAAGTCTTCTTTTTCATCATTAACTAAAAAGTCCTATTTTTAGAATAAATAACAAATGTAGAACTCTTCTTGAACTCTTTTACCTACTAAGACAGAGAAAAAGACAGATACAAGCGGGAATAAAGTAAAAAAAAACAACTATATATGGATGTCAATGGGAAGAAAATCAATCTATTTTGAAGGGTTGAGCAATATGTTGAGTAGTTGTTGTTTGTATTATTAAGAGAGAAAGGATACCCCGAGAGAGAGGGAGAGAAAAAGAGAGAGAGAGAGAGAGAGAGAGAGAGAGAGAGAGAAAGAGAAAGAGAAGAGCGAGAAATTTAGATTTGAAATGAAAAGTTTTTCACGCAAACGGATGATTTGTATGGGTTGATTTGTAATTTTGAAAAAGAATGACAAGTTTTGAAATTGTTAATTTGGTCCGAATTGATCTTAATTAATTTTAAAAAATTTAAAATATATAGTTTTTAAAACATTGAGTTGATGAGAACTTATTTCAACTCAGAGTGATCGATCGACGACTCGGGTCAGGATGAACGCAATACCAAAGCCATGCAATTGCAAAGACTCAATTGAATTTGTAGTTGACCCTGTGAGCTCATTCATTAATCCCTAGTTCCACCTAAATCAACTTAGGTACTATTACTATCCTAACATTGAGTTGAAGAGAACTCATTTCAACTCAGAGTGATCGATCGACGACTCAGGTCGGGATAAACGTAATACTAATGTCATGCAATTGCAAAGACTCGATTATATTTGTAGTTGACCCTATGAGATCATTCATTAATCCCTAGTTACACCTAAATCAACTTAGGTAATATCACTACCCTAACATTAAGTTGATAAGAACTCTTTTCAACTCAGAGTGATCGATTGACGACTCGGGTCGGGATGAACACAATACCATCGCTATGAAATTACAAAAACTCAATTGAATTTGTAGTTGACCCTTTGAGATCATTCATTCATCCCTAGTTCCACCTAAATCAACTTAGGGACTGTCACTATCCTAACATTGAGTTGATGAGAACTCATTTCAACTCAGAGTGATCGATCGATGACTCGGGTCGGGATGAATGCAATACCAACACCATGCAATTGCAAAGACTCAATTGGATTTGTAGTTGACCTATGACCTTATTCATTCATCCTTAGTTCCACCTAAATCAATTTTAATAAAATCAGTTACAACAAATGTTTGAGCTGTTGAAAATTTTCAAACAGATATTCATATTTTTTGCAACAGATGACATATTTGATTTAATTATCAAATAGACATTTGCATCTGTTATGACAGATAATAGAGCTATTAGAAATTTTCAAACAAATATTTATATCTGTTGTAACAGATGACATATCTGATTTTAATTATTTATTAAATGGACATTTTTATCTATTGTCATAAATGACTGAGCTGTTGGGTTTTTAAATAGATATTGATATCTGTTGTAACAGATGACTGAGCTGTTCAGATTTCTAAATAGATATTTATACATGTTATAACAGATGACATATTTATTTGAAAATCATTTTTTCTATTTTAGTTTTAAAGCAAGGTTCTGGTCTAGATAATATCAAGTAGTTGTACTTACTACTAAAGACAGTAAAAAATAATTCTTGGATATCTCAAAAGTGAGTTCGTTGAGCAGTCTTGTCTTATCTTTTCAATGTCACTAGTCTTACTCTTCCTCGTTCCCCTCAAATTATTAATAAAATTAATAAATACTAATTAATGAATATTGAAAACCTCCACATCTACGTACATAATACATCTATTGAAATTATCTCATCTCTTTCTTCAGCTGCAGTTTATTTTATTCAACTCTCATCTTTTTCTTTCTCTCTTCTTTAAGGTCACAGGCTTTTTTCTCTCTTTTCTTTTCTCTTCACATAAATATCCTTTCGGATCTAAATTGATCCATATCTTTCCTCGACTAAAATTGTTGTTTTGATCTCCTTTTTGACATTAAGGTATGGTTCATTATTGTTCTTTCATTCTCATCTTCTTCTTTCCAAGTTATTTACATCTATTTTTTATTTAATTAATATTTACCTATATCAAATTTATTAAAAAATTTTGAAGGAACTTTTAAGTGTTGAATAAATAAATCAAGAATTTTTATTACAATATGCGAAAAAAGTCATATGTTGGGAGAAGTTTAAAAACCTTGTTGGCAGTATCATTTTTTTGTATGTATGTTATTTTTTTGTTTATTGTTAATGCAATTATTAATATGGTTGGTGGGGTTGGCATTGTTGGAACTTGTGGTCTGGTGGTGTTGATGGTTCTGGAACAAAGGATGTTGCTTCTTTGTTGTTGATGATTTTGTTGGAACAAATGTTGTTATTTCTTTATTGTTGATATTTTTTATTTTTAGTTCATGCTATTATTGATATTGCAACAGACGGAGAAATTGTTGGAACAAATCAAACCACCGGAAAGGCTGGTTTGATGTATTCCATTAGACTCCACATCTGTTGCAATAGACTCTACATTTGTTGCAACAGACTCTACATTTGTTACAAAAGACTCTACATCTGATGCAATAGACTCTACATCTGTTACAATAGATGGATAATGTTCTTTCAGTGACATTAATTTTTTCCTCTTCTTTGTAGATATAAGGAACTGACAGTTGATCAAATTTTTCCAGACCAACATAAGAGGTTGTAGTAAAGATGGATTTAGAGGAATAAGTTGTATGCAGATGGAATCACTTCATATGTGGGAGGTATGTATTACTAATAATGTTATTATGGAAATGAACATAGAGTGCACTGATTTTGTGAATGTTGTTTTTACTGATTAGTCATAGATCATTCAAACAAGATATCTGCAATTTTACAGTTAAGTTTAGTAGGTATGAATTGATAAGGCTGAGGGACCATGAATATGGTTCTGATACCCTGTTAAGATTTTATG
The DNA here is from genome assembly GCF_002878395.1 of Capsicum annuum. NCBI lineage: Eukaryota > Viridiplantae > Streptophyta > Magnoliopsida > Solanales > Solanaceae > Capsicum > Capsicum annuum. The sequence goes on along the minus strand of NC_061120.1, from coordinate 30,418,832 downwards.
TCGGTTGTTGCTCATGTTTATTTGTTAAGTATTGTGAAGGCATCTAGTTTAGGAGTCATTGTAAAGAGATTCAATAGGCATTGGACTAACTTTTAGGGTGCATTGGTGTAACACCCTAATTTTCTGAACTGGAACGCTACACGGTGCTCATGATCCCGAAGGACCACAAGCTAACCCAGGACTAATATTCGTACCTATATACTGTATAAAACACTGTATAATGCGGAAACATGAGCTGAAAGGCCATAAGGTTCAATAAAAATACATAACTAAAAATAGGGTATAGCAATACCAAACCAACTAAGATAACTGTCTGAACATATAATAGTTTGAAAGCCTCTAAACTTGTCTGAATAAGGAGTTGGTGGGACATGTCCCCAGCTAAATCCAACTACTGAAATAGACTAAATACTAAAATAGTAATGTAATCATCATGGCCTCGAATGATGAGGACACACAACTGACTCTGATTGCTGAACTAGGATGCTGTTGATGCTCTGGAGCTCGTGCTTCTAAACCTATGGTATAAGAAACCATAGCATAAAAGCGTTAGAACTTTGAATTTACCGGTATGCAAGTGAGGTACGGTGAATGTAATAGGGTTCATATGCATGAACAATACTATTTGACTGACTAACATGAATGTGAGAATACATGGATGCATACATAATTGTCACTAACATCATGATAGGACTGAATACCGAGTTCTGACTACTGAGTTTACTTATATTAACATCTGAGTCACTGATGAGTGAGAAAGACTAATACTATATTACTGAATATTGAGGGACTGATACAATGATACTGATACATGAATAACTGTGTCTAACAGTTTTAATTATGAAGAACTGGTCTGGTTGATTGTATCTGATAGTCCTAAAGCTGAATACTGATAACATGAGTTGTAATAACTGATATAACTGATAACATGAGTGACTATATCCGACAGTCCTGAATCTGATGAAACTAGCTTAGTTTCGTACTATATTTGAGTAACTAAATCTGAGATTAGTCCTATCTAGTGGGTGATCTCTAAATCTGATGATACTGATAATAAAGATGATTTGACATAGTCTGAGATTAGTCCTACCTAGCTGGTGATCTCTGAATCTGATTATGCTGATACTGATTGACCATAGTTGAGATCAGTCCTATCTAATGGGTAATCCCAAAGTCTATTTATAATGATAAGGATTGACTGTATCTGATAGTCCTGAAATCTGAGAAACTATCTGAGTTCTTTTACTGAGACTAAGTTGACTGTATCTGACAGTCCTAATTTTGTAACTGAAACTGTGGGATGTATTCGTCTGACCGACATGCCCCTTTCTAGCTAGTCTAGGGTCCAACCTATAACCCTAGTTGGAAGGGTATCAGTACCACACCACTGGTAAAGGCAACTGTTGTGGAGTGAGTCCTAATCTAGTGGGTGACCCATGGGATCAGTCCTATACATTTAAATATGCTAATGGGTGATCCCTAAGTATGTCAGTCCTATCAAACGGGTGGCATCTCATACCTATGCTGGCTACGTAGTTCTGGAACTTAGGGATTGCTTCTAGGGATCTCGGTCCTATCTAGCGGGTGAGTCTCCATCCCTAGGCTCGCTCAATGCTGAATTCTACTCCTATCTGAAAGACACTAAACTGATTAATTGAGCCGAACTGATTAACTGAACTGAACTGATTAACTGAACTGAACTGATTAGCTAAATTGATACTAGTGGTAAAGTTTAACAGAGCTAAACTGAGTTTACTGAGTTCCGTTGACTGACAAAATATACTGATGTCTGAGGACTGACTAAGAGTACTATAGTTATTAAGCTCTTACTTGGAATATAGAAATCACTGAGATTACTAAACTACTGAGATTTTTGAGATTTCATGAGTCACATGGTTGACTGAGTTCTATGGATAATGGCTTGACTGAGAGTATCGTGAAACATGACATGGCTCTAGGCACACAGCTAAATTGTCGAGTACAAGTACCCCCAGGACTCGATGGAAGGAAATTGACAAATCATGACTTTTCTCTTCTTGACACATGGCCAATATTCATAATTCAAAATAACATAAGTTGGGGATTTCATACTTCACATAGCTCTCAAAGTCTTATACATGGAAGGGAACGCACATAACAACATGCCACAAGTCCGTCAATCTAGTTTCATGAACATTCCATCAACAATCATGATGCATAACAATATCATAGAAGTCATTATTTTCATAAGGGTGTAGCATGAATTTGTCATTTAGGTCACAATTCAACTATAATACATGACTTTTAGTGTTTTAGGCACTTTATCAAATGCCTTAGATGCACAACTTAGGCATAGGTGTAATGAACAAATCATTCATCATGAACAACCAAACTTACATATTTCCAACTCATATGATATCATATATTCATAAAAACACATAAAGATTCAAACTTGGGAATCATTCAACATCACAACATGAACGTAATCCATTCACCACATAAATAACATAATATAGAATTTAAAAGAGGGTTCTTGGACTTCATGGATGAAATAAATCCATGAATGAACACTATGCATATGATAGGGATTGAATCTTGAAAGCAAATTGACCTTTCTTGAATGTTCTTAGATTGGGAATCTTAATTCTTGAATATCTTGTGGAGAGTGTGATGGGGTCTTGAAGTTAATTGAGAAGAAACCCTAAGTTTGTTCTTGGGAACAAAGAGGGTTAAGATCTTTTGAAACTAAATACCAATAGTTAAATACGTGTTTTTTGGTGTTTTATGTCATGGGGGTAAGGTTTTGGGTGAGGGAAAAAGAGCAAAATACCCCTACAAAATTATTTCCCAGTTGCTGAAATTATCAGCTGATGACCAAGGCTGATAAGCTGTCAGATCTGTGATAGCCCATCAGCCCAGGTCGTCACCTGGGAGCTGACATTTTTGAGTTTTTGTCTAAGCCTGACGACATGTGCTGATAAGCCGTCAGACTTGTGATAAGTCGTCAGCTCATGTCGTCACTCATTTGCAAGGCGGACATGCCGAAGTAAAATGGTTATAACTCTTTGCTCTGATATCAGATTTGGGAGAAATTGGTATCGTTGGAAATATAATTTAATTATCTATCTATTGTTAAGTTATGAGCTCAAAAATTCATAGTATAATGAGAGATATTCTCATTTGAACCTGACTAAAATAATATTCTTTCCAAGAATTCAATCGGTAAGGAATATTTTGATTCGTCTGATAGCTGGGAGTTATTTGATTCCTTAATATACATCTAAGTTACTCATAAAGCTATAAAATTACCATGATGTACCATGCATGGTCTTGAAGCATGGCTCTAATATTGGTTTGAATTTTTTGGGGTATTAGAATTGGACCCTTAGAGGGCCTTCGAAGCTTAGCATTGCATCTAACAATAATGGAAAACCAATATAGTTACTACCCTAGCCCAAATTTATATAGTTGGGTTGCTCACTCGGGGTGATGATTATACACCAAAAGGTGCGGTAGGAGAGTGCCTTCGAGGGGAAATGGGTGATTGATGAAAGACTATATCATCTAAGAGCTAATTGAAGAAGAGACATAGGGTAGAAAGTAACTTCTAGTGAATCTGGCCGATGGAATTATCTTAATAGATGCAAAATCTGAATCAAGTACAAATATGAAAGTGTATCCGATAATGTAATTTCATGTGTTATCTCTCTGAAAGAAAAATAATGCAGATGGACACTTTGCTAGGGAGCTATGTGGTCGGGATTATCACCTAGATAGAAAATAGGTGAAGACTAACAAAGAAACCTCACGGGCATTGAGGGTTGAAATGATGTATAATAAGTTTAGAAAACTTACGCCAACAGTAAGTACAGATAAATTAAGGAATCTAAGCGAAGGCGACAATTTATGAATTTTAAATTTCATCCCATGCCTTCTTGTTTGTGTTTTCAATCAGGTCCACTATCGTTAACCTGATCGGAACCACAAACGAGATTGAAAGGCAAATTGAGTATCATTGTTTCCCTAGCAATACAGTTATAATTAATTGTGTTTTCTTGTCTTAACATGCTTTCAACATTTCTTAGAGAAGATCAAATGCTTGCTATAGTATGTGAATCTCGATAATTTTAAAGCTTGCCTCCATCTTGCTGATTCTATATTCAAGATGGTCGTTGCCATCTTCAAAGTTGGTCAAGAGTTCCTCATTTTTTGTGAGCTCGATCAGGGATACCACCTTCAAAGTTGTGGCATTTTAGGTGCCTTTTAGAACACTTTCTTCAAAAGCCTTAAAGGATACATGGAGGGTCCTGTGTTTGTTTTAGGTTAAAATGTGTTGATGCACGTTGAAGATGTGGTCCCAACAGTTGAAAACACACTTTTATTGAGCGTTGTTCAATGCATCTTGCTCAACCAATTTAATAAATTAGTAAGCATGAAGTTACATAGCGTGTGATCTAAACCAGCTCTACCAAGCCTATCAAACGTTATGTAACTCTAAGCACATTACCCTATCAAAAAAATATGATCGAGTTAGTGCACAAATTAAATGAGCTCAATCTCTCAGCCTTTCTGCTGATTGTTCTTCTCTAATATAGATGAAAAGATATCTGTTATGAAAATGTCTACACCGTCACCAGACAAGCTTGCCTGGGAGCAATTATTCAGAAGTTATCTGTTAATGCCTTCTGAAGAATTGCTCCCTGGCAAGCATATCTAGCAACGGTGTAGAATTTTGCATAGCAAATATCTTGTCATCTATATTGGAGAAGAGTGATCAGCAAAAAGGCTAACAGATTGAGCTTCTTTGATTGTACACTAACTCGGTCATATTTTTTTAATAGGGTAATGAGCTTGGAGTTATGTTACATTTGATAGGCTTGGTAGAGTCAGTTTAGATCACACGTTACATAACTCTTTGCTTATTAATTTATCAAATTGGTTGAGCAAGATGTATAGAGCAACGCTTGATAAAAGTGTTTTGTTCAACTGTTGGGACCACATCTTCAACGTGCATCAACATATTTTTACCTAAAACAAACATATCGACCCTCCATGTATCCTTTAAGGATTTTGAAAAAAGTGCTCTGAATGGCTTCTAGAATGCTATAACTTTGAAGGTAGTGTTCCTAATCGAGCTCACAAGAGATGAGGAACTCCTTACCAACTTCGAAGACGGCAACGACCATCTTGAATACAAAATTAGCAAGCTAGAGGCAAGCTTGAAATTATCTAGATTCACATACTACAGCAAGCATCTGATCTTCTCCAAGAAATGTTGAAAGCATACTAAGGCAAGAAAACACAATCAATTATAACTATATTTCTAAGGAAGCATTGATACTCTATTTGCCTTTCAATCTTATTTGTGGTTCCGATCAGGTCAACGGCAGTGGACCTGATCGAAAACACAAACAAGAAGGCATGGGATAAAATTTAAAATTCAAAAATTTCTGCCTTCGCTTAGATTCCTTATTTTAACTACAGTTGTTGTTGGCGTAAGTTTTCTAGACTTGTTGTATATTATTTCAACCCTTGATGCCCGTGAGGCTGCTTTGTTGGTCTTTTTCTATTTTTATGTAGGTGATAATCCCAACCACCATCTCCCTAGAAAAGTGTCCATCTGCATTATTTTTCTTTTAAAGAGACAACAGATGAAGTTATATTATCGGATATACTTTCATAGTTGCACTTGATTCAGATTTTGCATCTTTTAAGATAATTCCATTGGCCAGATTCGTTAGAAGTTACTTTCTACCCTATGTCTCTTCTTCAATTATCTCTCAGATGATATATTATTCCATCAACTACCTATTTTTCCTCGAAGGCATTCTCCTACTGCACCTTCTGGCATATAATCATCACCTCGAGTGAGCAACCCAACCATATAAATTTTGGCCAGGGGAATTTCTATTGGTTTTTTGTTCTTGTTTGATGCAGTGCAAGGCTTAGAGGGCTCTCTAAGGGTCCAATACACACTTAACGTTAAATCTAATAGCTATTGGTTCTCTGCAGTGATGATAAATATTGATCCCTTCTCAAAACTTGACACAGATAAACACGAGTAACAACCATCAGTAATTCGTAACAGGGTATCTGCACCATCTTCATGAGGTCCTCAGCCTTATCAATTTTGAACCCATCAAACTTAACGATAAAATGTAGGATCTTGTTTGAATGATCAATGCCTAATCGGTGAAAAACTGCATTCACAAAAATATTATACTTTGTGTGTGTTGTCCTGGTGACCTTATCAATAATACATACTTAATTCCCACATATATGATAGTGGATCCATCTGCATGCACCTTATTCTTCCTAGCCCATCTATGGCTTAAATTGAATAAATAGATGACTAGCTAGTTGCAAGAGATGACACATCTGTGTATATTGTCAAATAATTGGAGATATCTATTACAACAGATGATTAACCTATTGCAACATATGACGTATCTGTTGGAGAAATCAAATAGATATATACATCTTTTGAAAACGATTGCCAATATGTTATAAGTTATCTAACAGAAAGAATATATTTTGCAACAGATTACCCATCTGTTAGATTTATTTTAAAGGAATTTTTTTTCTTTCCAAGATACAATAATTTATAAATAGGTCCCTCCTTACAAATATAGATGATCCATATTCGTACAAGAATATTCATATCGAGTCCTTGCATGAACTTCAAAGGCAGTTTGATGAATCCAGAGAGATTTAGCTGACTTCAGAGCAAGACTGCCAGATGAAAAATGTCCGATTGACAATAATAATAATAGTAGTAATAATAATTAGGTAATATTTTTTTTATTTTAGCGCATGTATTTTACTCCTTTTGTATATCGAATCTACCCAAGGGATTCAAAAATCTATGAATATTCATTTCATTTTGTTGTCGACTTTGAAATTTTAATTCTTATTTAGTATTTAATAATCAATCTGTTTATTCCTTATTCTCAACATGTCAATGGTTGGTGGTTGGAATTGAGAAATTTGTGCCAACAGAGGTTAATCTGCTACGTCGGATCAATCATATGTTGCACCTGACAGTTATTAATTAAAAAGGGTTGTTATTGAGAGGGTGAAAAATACATGACTTTCTGATTATTCAATATGAAAAATGTTTTTAATAATAAGAAAATAAATGATAAACACAATTTATAACCGTAAAAGAACGGTTATTTAATTTTAATAACTGATCGTGACTTTTCACCATTTTTGTTTTTGATTTTTTTTAAAAATTATTTATTATATAATAAGAAAAGTCACAATATTAGATTAATTAACTTATATAATAATGATTGTTAAGAAAAAGAAAAACAAGGTGATCTGTCGTGACTTTTTATCTAAAACAAACACATACATTTATCAGTGTTGTTGATGTATCAAATTCCCCATCTATTGCGACTGATGTATCAGCTATTAGAAGAAATCAAAAAAGATATTAATATAGAACGTCTATTTGTTGCTACAGATGGTATATCTGTTGCAACTGATGGTTTATCAGATTCAACAGATATACAATCTGTTTCCAGAAAATAAAAATGGGTATTATTTTATTAAAGAATTTGAAAAGGTGTTTCTTTTTGTTTATAAAATAAAAAAGTAAGCAAATTTGGATTAATGATATGATAATAGTTTTTTTTTTCAAAAATTGTAGATTATTTGTTGCAACAAATATATTATCTGATGCCACAAGTTCACTATTGTTGCAATAGATAATATATATATTGTCACAGATGATTTATCTAATGCAATCGATATCGAATTTGTTATCACAACTCATTAAAAATGGTTTTTGGAAAGAACTAATTAATAATAGTAATCTGAATAGTCATGACTTATCACAATAGTTCTTAATTTAATTAAGTCATTACTTTTCACATTAATCAAAAATATAATTAATAAATGGAGGTGAACAGTTAGATTATATGTTGCAACAGATAGGTTATCTGATGCAACATATTTTATATTTGTTGTAACAGATGATACATCTATTGTGACAGATGTGTTATCTGATGCAACAGATATAGATCTATTGGCACAACTCAATAAAAAACGGTTCTTTGAAAGAATTAATTAATAATAATAATCTAAAAAGTCATGACTTATCACAATATATTTTTTCTTAATTTAATCAAAAATGTAATTAATGAATGGAGGTGAATAATCACACCTTTTTGCCTCTCATTCAAATTCAATCCTCTATAAATAGGTCCCTCCTTACTTAATCGTTCATTCAACTACACTCTATTTATTTATTGCATCTCGTCTTTCATATTACACTCTAGAAGATTATGGTTGACCCAGTGTGGGACGTTGATTTTCTGCAAGACGCCGTGAATGAACTTTGGAATCAAGTTCGTGACCTGCAATGGAAACTGGGAGGAGTTTGAGAAAGAATGCTCCGCGAGATACGCAGGCTGAGAAGGGCCTTACTACTTCCGATTGAAGATTGGCCGACTGGCAATGATGATGATGATGGTGATGATGATGATGATAATAATAATAATAATAATAATAATAATAATAATAATAATAATAATAATAACTAGATTATTATATTTCTTTTACTCTACTATTATATGTATTTTTATTTGTTTTTGTTTAGTAAAAAAATTATGTTTGATCTTTGACATTTTAATCCATATTTAATTTTCATCCTGTCTATTATCTTATCAACAAATATATCGAAGATTCGACGTAAAAAGGAATAATTTAGAATCCAGTAGCAATAACAAGATTTATCTGTTGGGTTTGTGGCAGGGGTTGATGTGTTGTTCAAAATAGATTACTCATGTCGTAACAGATAAGAAGTCTAATGCAATAGATAAATAGTTTATTTCAACAGATGACTTGTTTGTTGCTTGGCTCTAACGTTTTAATTCGTACTCCCCCCGTCTCAAATTACCCGTCCCAAATTGAGATGTCATATTGATTAAGGAAAATAATTAATAACATGTCTAGCTTACCATAACCCACTGATCTGTTGGTGGGACAGTAGACGTGTTTGAAATAACCATTGTTTGTTATTCAATCGATATTTCATAAGAGAAGAAAGCTTTTAACGTCGGTCGGCGTATAGTACCCTTATTAAATGATGTTTTCATTTTAATTTAAAGAAAAAGTGATTAATGCAAAGGGTAAAACATATTTTTTTTATATCTTTTCTTGATTAATGAAAAAGACAAGTAAAATAAGAAATCGAATTAGAAAATTTGGGATGGTAATTGGACATAAGGAATAATTTTGAATCCAGTAGCAATAGCAAGAGTTAAAATATATTGGTTATCTGTTGGGTTTCTGGCAGGGGCTGATTTGTGTTGTTCCAAACAGATTAATCATTCGTTGCAACAGCTAATTAGTCTGGTGCAATAGATAAAAATCCTGATGCAATAGATAATACGTTTGATGAAACAGATAAATCTTCTGGTGTAATAGATAAACAGTCTGATGCAACAGATAGATCTTTTGATGCAACAGATTACTCATCTGATGCACCAGATGATTGATCTGTTTAGATTGTGGGCACTTATGCTAGATTCATGATCGAGGTTCTATCCATTGTTGGAAAAATAAAAGTGTACCCAGACGAAAAATACGAATAAAAATCATAATTTTACTTACCAAAGTAAACTATGAAGTAAAGCCAAAGTGGAAAGTCATGTAGTAAACAAAATTTGACCTAAAAAATTGGTCAGATCGCAACAGTAGTGTTGTACCAACAATAACAACAACAACAAATGGTTGACAAGAAGAAGATGAAGATGATAATGAAGCAGAATATGATGAATAAAGCAGCAGAAACAATGAACAATAAAAATCGCTAAGAGAAAGAAAACAACAATGGATGAGAAGAGAGAGAATGACGCCTTTTTCCCTCCGTTTCCCGTTATTTTAGGTAAACATTGAGATCAAAGTATAAATTTAAAAACTTGTGGGTTATTTTCAAACTTCCCCTACTTTCTTAATCCATAATAAAGTAATTGTCACCTTCAACTAATAATTAAGACTTGTGTCACCTACACCTCATTTTAAAATTCTTTTGTCACTTGTGGCCCAAACCCCCAAGTAACATGATGCCACATAAATTTGGACCAAGAAAGTACTTTTTAGCTATTTTTGTTTTTGGATTTATGTAATATCTTCTATATAATATTTCAATATTAGAGGGTTGTGACCCGTGTCAGTATAGTCCCAACATAATATTATTGTTATAGACAATTACTTAAAGGAATAATTAAACAATCCCAAGCCGCAATTAAAAATACAAAGAGATAACATTAATATTGAAAGTTTATTAAAGAATCAGATATAAAATGATTTAATGACTACCAACATGGGTTGTAGTGTATTGGTGGGACTACTACACTCTTAACCTGAGGTCTCAGGTTCGAGCCCTAGGTATAGAGAAAATTTTGTTAGGAGCATCATCTCTAGAATAAGCCATGCAGTGCGCGATTCGGATTAGTCAGCGCTACAATATGAGTACTGTACACCTGTTGGGAAATCAAAAAGAAAAGATTAAACAACTAATACAAACAAACAAACAAACTCTTGTGCGCGGGCAAATAGGAGTAAATAGAAACTTCATTCATCCTTTGAAAAGTCTTCTAGCAATATTTTTAAATACAAACTATCTTATTAGAGCATGTTTCATTATGTTTCTTTGGCAAGAAGCGCAAAGGATGAAAAGAAAGAGGAAAAAATAAAAAGTTACTTTCTCTAATGAATGATATATCTAGTTCCAAAAGAGAATCAAAAATAAAAAATTATATAAAAGAGAAGAAATAGCAACAATAAAAAAATGATAGAGAAACAACTATGTAAGAGACAAAATATTAAAGCAGAGAGATTGGTATTGTTACTCTATAATACCCAATGGAGAAGCTTTCAAACAAGAAATCAAAAATTAGTTTCATCAAATTATCCATAGGCATAGTTATTGAAGATATTGATATGAAATTATGAAGCCAACAGATCCCACAAAATTTCAATTATATACAAAAAAAAAAATAATATAAGTGAACAAATTGGGTGTTCTTCAATTACCGCTAACAAGGTATCTTCATATCAGTCATCACATATATTGATGTTTATAGTATTTTATTATTAAATTATAATATTAAATGCTTTATGTTAATGGGTATAAGTTGAGTAAAAAATGATCATGTAACTCAGGTAACCACTAATGTCATTATCTATCACTAATAATCCACCACTAACACATGTTTCACAATAGTATTACTCAATTAATTTAAGATTTAATATAAATGGCAGTGTTTCTTCCTTTGTGTTGTAAAGTGAGAAATACGAGAAGCGTCAGAAAATATTATAGCATATAGTGAGGTTAGAATAGTGGAAAAAAGAATTGAGAAAAAAAAATTATAAATCTCCAACTTATTCATTATAAAGGAGAATATTACTTTGTAGAAGGAGGGTGCTCTTTTTGTGGAGCATTGGACTCAATGTCTTATTGAGATTTTGTTGTGTTATATGACTTGGGTGTAATGACCCTCGTTGTGATTTTTGCAATTTTCTTTATTTTGACCATTAGGTCCTTTTCTGTAGTCATTTTATATTATTTATGAGTTGTGGGAATAATTTGCATGGTCCTCAATGCATTCAGGAGTGATTTATATGAGTTTGTGAATTGAATAGCCTCAAAGTGATTAGTTTGATTTTGATCAATATTATGTGATTCGACCTTTGAATATTGATTCTGATATTTTCATTAAATTCAAAATATTCATTTTGGATTAGTAGTATGGCTAGTTTAGGTCTCGAGCCCTTATTTTATATTTTGACCTCTTAGTTGAAACCTAATTAAATATTACTTAAAGGAGGTCTTGGGGGCTAATTAATTATAAATGGTGCTTTTTTAAAAATTTGAAAGTTTTATTGAGTCCAAAATGTCGAAACTAGTCTAGTAGAATTATTGGTTTGTTTCTGTGGGTCCGTTCGAAGAGTTATTGACTTATGTCTTTGCTGATTTCAGTTGTTGATGTTGCAAGTCCCTCCTCCTTGTTCGCGCTTGAGACTTCCCTGTTTCATTCATGAACTGCTAGTGCCCCCTCCTTTGTGTTCACTACTCCCATGTCACGTTCACAAAGGATGAATATTTCCTTCACTGCAATCGGATGGTGGATACCGCAATCCTAAAGCGTTATTAGTGGACTGGATCAATTTCTTCATCGCCTTTGCGGTAGACCACGGTCGCATGACTCAGGTCTGATTGAACTTTGTCTTCGCAAATTGGAATTTGTATTCACGAAGACTATTAATTATCTCCTCAATCAAAACTTTATTTTCACCGTATTTCATCTTTGAGAGCTTGAAAGTAGGATTTCAAAAGGGTTTTAGAGATTTCTTAAGTGTGTATGCTTTTTAACCTTGAATTAATTATTTCTCTTTTTTTTTTATAAATGTACCTTCAAATCATTGATTTTCAACTTAATTTGGTGATCTTTCCTGGACAAACTTTAAATGATTTTTTCTTCGATTTCAAGTCTAATTTCTCCTCATTATTTCTCATACTTTCAGATTTAGAATCTTCTTGAAATGAGGAACATGATTCTTAATAAAATTAAGATTTTACCTTGTATTTTTGAAATTGATTTTCAAAGTTATTCTTATTCGAAATTAAAATATATTGACATGAGTACTGTTGGACTCTTCATTTGACTTGTAGATGTCATATTTGAATAGATTAATCGTATTTGGAGATGATTCGAGGAAGTAGATCTTTCAGCTGATGTTTTGGACTTTTTTTTGCTTTGCGGATTTTTTTAAAGAAAGTTGAGTTGTACGTTGACTTTTCAAAAGTGTTTAAGTGTTGTATGCTGGTTTCCTTGTATTTGTGAAGCACTTAGGATTTGGGGGTCATGCTTAGGTAAAATGGTGAGCATTAACGCAGTTATCAAATTTATATAATTGTTATTATGTAATTACATAACTGCTCACCTTAATTAGTCTTGTTTCATGTGATTAGGCTTAGAATAGATTCGAGATAGTTGACTTATTAACCTTGAATAATAGCTACTCTATATCGATTTAAAAGCATAAATCACGTTTAGTAAATTTTATTGTGATATCGTGGTTTAGTGATCTTTTAGAAATTAATTATGTTATTATTGTTATTTTGATGGAATGATTGAGGTAAAGAAAATTCTTAGAGTATAAATGGGCTTATAATAATTGAGGTGATTGTTGGGGTTTAGTATATCTCATTAGAGCATATTGTTAATTATCATAGTTCTCCTTTTATTTTTTTTTCTAATGACGTCATTTTTAGTATAGATGAAACTTATTGTATAGAATCAGCTAGGTTCGAATAGTTTTGCTATGTTATTTTATTTGAATTATTAACTATATCAAAGTTGTTGAGTGAGGGCTTACATGAATATTATTACTGACTTGAGAGATTATTATGATTATGATTCCCAACTAGAGAATCAAGTTGATATTATTGGCCTTATGTGTGAATTAGTTGCCTTATTACTATCATTATGTCCGAGTGGGGACTTGAATAGATATTGAAGGCCTTAATTGAGTGTTATTTGCTTCTATCATTATAGTGATGCCTGAGAGAGGAGATTGGAATGATATTAGTGATGTCTTATATGACTATTTACTCCAGTGGTACCATGATAACGTATATTATGAATTTTATTATCATATTGCGTTGATTCTGAGCTAATTTATACCTGTATTAAATTGATTGTGATCCTCATATTGATTAGTTGTGATCATGGCATCCTCATTTTATCCATACATATTTGTGATATTGGTATCTCTAAGAAACACTTATCTTGATAGAAAATGAGACACTTTATAAAATTCCTACATCGAGGGATGTGCTGATAAAGTTGTTTGAGAAATATAGAATTTGTAAGAAATTAAGGCATTTTATAAACTGCCTGCATCTATGGATGTACCAGTAAGGTTGGCTGGGATATGAGATTGAGATTATCAATTGATAGAGGTTGCAACCCCCCCGTGGATCTTATCTTGAAACATCGAGGCTTTGAAGGTATATACAAAATATCCCACCATCATCACTATATTGTATTATATCATTCGCATTGTATTGCATTGCACTCCAGGTTATGGTTTGATATTGTGTTTCAGTTCTTAGTTTCGTATTACATTATCTCTATTGAACCTTGTTTATGATATTGTGTACTATGCATTCATTTCACTACACTACACTATATTATACTATCTCATGATTGAATTGGGAGTTGAGACATTTATGATGCATGGGGAATGGTTATGACTTGATTAGTTGGACATGTAGCATTGCACCTATTGGGTTCATGATGTACACATAATTATGTACTCTCACTAGATTATTGTAGATTATTGGTTGAACATGATTGACTAAGCTGAATATATTGTGTTAGAGAGTCTCCCTTATAAGTGACTTTCTTTTCTTGTTAATCATAAAATGGCTAGAGTTAGATCACTTGAATTTATTTACCTACTCTGTACATTGATATTCCTATGATTTTTGTGTTAGGATACCTTGTTAGGATGAAGTGGTATATTTATTTATGGAAGATGAAGGGAAACCTTAGGTAGTTGCAGTGGCGGTCCTCGCTATCACTTTTAATTAGGGTTGGTTATCAACGATGCTTGCGGAGTATACGTGTTTTACTGCCTTTCTCTTTTTTTTCTTCTTCGCCCCATGTTGGTATCAGTTCGAATAACAGTAGTAGATACTTTCCCTTAGCATTGGCATCATAAAGATGAGGTAGTGTCTTAAGTTTCACAAAGCTTATCTGGATCTCTCTTTATTTATGTAATATTTTATCAACATTTAAGATGTTTTAGATTATTGGTATGATTTTCTATTAGAGGCTTGTACTAGTGAAAATCAAACCTAGAATGTACCTATAAATTATTACTTCATCTTTACGTATTTTGAAATTATTCTATTCTTATTCTTCTTCCACTTCTGGTTTACTTGAAATATAGTATTTTTGTTAGAATATGTTTACCCGTATCAGAGGTTGTGATGAGGTTCATCACGTACTCTATTTTGGATTGTGACAAATTGGTATCAAAGTCAGGGTCATTGATCTCAACAGTATAAGTTGAGTCTAGTAGAGTTTTATGGATCTGTAGGAAATGTCCATTTTCTAAATTTGAGAGGCTACATAACTTCAAGAGAAATTCATTTCTTTATTTTGTGTCATATGTACATAGCTTTGTGTAACTAAAGAACCTCTCATTCACTCTTGCACAAATGATAATGATGCATTTTTCCTTAGCTAGAGTTGTAGAACTCGTGTATTTAGTATGCAACAAGCGCATAGTTTGAGGAAGAGGTTGGGTTAGAACATCCTAACTATATGAAGGTCAAGATAGGATTTCTTACTCTTGTTCCAGAGTTGTAATGATTTTGGGTCTATCAAGTTTGAGGGGTTAAGGCTGATGTAGACACCAGCTGTGATTATAACCATACCAATGCTTGAGGATACTTGGTTCGAGTGTTGGGTTTTTTTGAGATGGTGGATCCTACTTTGATTCGACATGTTACTTTAGGACTTTAGGCTCTAGATACATAACTGACTATATATTCTCCTAGTGTTGATGAGATGTAGTAAAGGATCACTCCACATCCAGCGACCTTACCCTTTTCTTTAGAGGTACATAGTAAGTATGTAGAGTTCATGAGGACACAACCTCTGGTGTTTGATAGAGATTCTCGGCCCTATTCTTATATGTTATTTCTTGTTTGTTGTGAGAAGTTTCTCAAGTTGGGCTTGGTGGACTCTTCTTTAGTAGATTTCACTATATTTTAGTTTTTTGGACCATTCAGATGGTGGTGGAGAACTTTGGTAAAGATTAGACCTATTAGGTTACCTACTTTTTTTAATAATTAGTTCGATTGAGAGTTTTTAGAGGAGTTTGTGTGAAGACATGAGTGGTTGGAAACCAAGAGGCCTTATAGACTTAATAACGATGGTAATGTGTAAGGTAGAGTCTAGGATCCTCATAATTATTCTTGGAGATGGATAGGTTGTAGTGGTCATTCAGGTTCTTCGGTCCAATTCAGTAGACCTTTACTTTTTTAGGTTACTTCATATATAGAGATTTAGGGAACTATAAGAGGGATTGCCACAATGTTAATAGTGAGAACCTCACCAGTTTCTCAGAGAGATGATAGGTTTTAGTATTCTATTCCTTGGGATGGACTCGAGGAAGGAGCATTTGGTACAGTAGCCACATGTATGATTTTAGTATACCTTTTATTTTTCTTGGTGGTTTTGATTATGGGTTTACTTTCTCCTATATGGTTACTTATTCGATGTTCTCAATGTGATTCATAAGTTTATTGATACTGCTACCCCATAGATGATTTTTTAATGGTGGATCAAGTGTGTTGACCCTATGTTGTAAGTTATTTAGTGTATTGCTTGATTAAATTTGATTTTCTTAGGTATTATAAATTTTGGTGTATTTAGGCATGGTCTTATGGGTGGTTATGTTATGGAATAGTGCTGGATCAATAGTAGGTTTTGCTTAGTCGTCCTTCCTTTTATGTACTATAATATATGTGCTTTTTATGTTGCCTTTAATAGGAAATAGACTTTATAGACAAATAAAGGATAGGCATGAATCTATTCTTAAACTCTAGAGAACAGATAAATGGTATATTCTATTATAGAATGGACTAAACTTATATTGTGATGCACTCGAAAGAATTGCAAGTAAAGGATTTTAAGAAAACATTTCCAAGCGTTATCGCTTTAGGGTTGTTACTTTCTTGGTGATTGACCTTGCTTATGTGAAAAATTTATGGTATTGAAATACTCATCGTTTAGACTTGAAAGATTTCAGCATATATGGATACTTGCTTTTGATTTGGAAGGAATTTTGAACAGAAAGGCACCTAGTTCTTAGCATTAATTACTTGGAAAATTAAATGTCTTAATGAAATATCTTTCTCATGAGTTTTGATTTAGAGTATGTGTTATTATTCCGTAGTTCTGGTGTTAAAGAATACTTAATAGGAATTGAGTTGAAAAAAGTAAGGAACTTGTATGTAAGGGATTTTGATATATTCAGAACTGAGTTACATATATGAGTTGAACATTAAATGTCTAATAGTATAGTTTATCAATGGCGTAAAAGGAGTTTAGTGGTGATTTTTTTTGAGTTTTGACTTGTTATATAAGGTATCCATAAGTGATATATAGTTATTGTTACACTTTTTCTATGGGTTGATTTATCCTTGATATGGTGGGTTGCTTATTTGTGCGTAATTTGTGAGTCTCTTCATTCTACTAGATCATCGAAGACTTCAATTTGATTGATTTCACTTGGGTATTGAGATTACATGGGTCATTGTGATGGGTTGCATGAGAATTTAGTATCAATAATGATCATGTCTATGGTATATACTGTTTTATGATGATCCTCGATTGCCTCAAAGGGTTTAGCATAAGGTATGACTATTTAAATGGTGATCGACGTATGATAAGTGTGACTTTTAGGATTTTGTGCTACCTTGATAGCAATTTTGAGCCCTTTTGCTTTAGTTTAGGGATATAGTGTCATCTGATTTGCTAGAGATAGTATCGTCCTTGAGTAGGATGATTTAGTATTTTGGTGAGTGGATATGTGCTTTCATGGTTTCCTGGATATTTTTATGTGACTAAGGATGCTTTTAATTTTATAGTTGAGTCAATGACTTGTAATGTCTTTGGCAAATTTAGGTTAGTGGGGTATGTTTGGAACTTATAGTGTGATCATCTCTGTTTTTGGGTATAGAGAAAGGTCGAAAATAAAGGAGTTCGGCTTCGCTGAGAAATTCAACCATAGATGCTAGTGTTGTGACCTTGTGAGTCATCATGCGAAAGATATCTGGTTTCATAGTGAGACCATAGTTCTATAGTTGTGACTCACCTTTGGAGTGCTAGCTTGAGATTTATGGGGGTATTTTTTATCATGTCTATTTTGACGTTTATCTTACTTGTATGTTAGATGGTGAACCTGAATCTTAGCGGTGGATAATATAATGACCCTTGCAATTTTTAGAATTTTCAATATTTTGACCGTTTTATCCTTCCCAGTAGTTACATTATATAATTTATGAGTTGCGAGAATGTATTGGACAACCCTCGATGCATTCAGGAGTGATTTATATGAGTTTGTGATTTTGAATAGTCTCAAAGTGATTAGTTTGACTATGGTCAATATTTTGTGATTTGAGTTTTGGATGGTGATTTTAAAAGTTCTATTAGATCCAAAATATTAATTTTAATTTGGTTAGTTTGGGCCTCAAGCCTTTATGTTGCATTTTAACTTCTTAATCAGAAACTAGTTAAATTTTTCTTAAATGAGGTCTCGGGGGCTAGTTCATTGTAAACATATTCTTTTAGAAAATTTGATGGATTAATTGAGTTTAGAACATCGAAATTATCCTAGTAGCATTATTAATTTATTTTTGTGGGATCTTGAACAAATTTTGAGGGTCTATTCAGAGAGTTTTTGACTTGTGTCTTTGATGGTTTCAATTGTTGCTAGTGCCAGGCCCCCCTTCTTTTTGCATTTGCGACTCCTATATCGTGTTTTCAAAGCATTGGTGTCCCCTTCTTCATGTTCAATACCCTCATATTTCTACGATCCTAAAGCGTTATAAGTAGGTTGGGTCAGTTTTCATAGCATTTATGATGTCCTGACCGTGATCATGTGACTCAGGTTATGTTGTACTTTATGTTCAAGATCAAGGATATGCATTCGTGAAGGCTGTTTTATGCCTGGATAGATTTTATATCCCTTTCTTTACCAAAACTCCATTTCACCATATTTCATCTTTGGGAGTTCAAAATTAGGCGATTTCAAAGGGGTTTTAGAGAACTCTTACGTGGGTGTGTTTCTAAACCTTGAATTCATAATTTTCATTATAAATCTCCCTTTAAATCATTGATTTTAAACTTGATTTTAGAGTCTTTACTTGATAAACTTTAAATGAGTTTTTCTTCAATTTCAAGTCTAATTTCTATGTTTCTTTTGAGTTTATAGGTTTAGACATCTCTTAATATTGGTAACATGATTCTTAGTCAAATATCAATTTTACCCTTCTATTTTCAAAATCACTTTTTGAAGTAATTTTTTTCCAAAATTAAAATATACTCATATGAGCATTGTTGGACTCTTTTAGACTTATAGATGTCATATTTGAATAGATCGGTCATGTTTGGAGATGATTAGAGGGAGTAGAGCTTTCGGTTGATGCTTTCGACTTTTTTTGGCTTTGTGGATCTTCTTTAAAGGTAAGTTGAGATGTACATGGACTTTTTATGAAGTGTTTATGTGTTGTATATTTTAATATTGTAAACTGCTTAGGATTTGGGGGTCCTGCCTAGGTGAAATGGTGAGCATCAACAAGGGTATCACAGACTTTGATAGACTGTAATTATATAATTGCTTATTTTAGTTAGTCTTTCTTCTTGTGATTAGGCTCAGATAGATTAAAAATAGTTGGCTTGTTAACCTTGAATAATTGATAGTGGATACATATTTAAAAGCATGAATCATGTTTACTAAATTTTATTGTGATGATCGGGGCTTAGTGACCTTTTAGGGCATAATTATTTTATTATTGTTATTTTTATTTTGATGAAATGATTGAGGTATAAAAAATTCTTAGAGTTTAAATATGCTTGTACTAGTTGAGGTGATTATCGGGGTTTAGTATCTCTTATTAGAGCATATTGTAAACTAACAGAGTTCTCCTTTTAATTTTTTTCTAATGAAGTCATCTTTAAAAAAGATGAGACTTATTATATAGAATAATCTAGGTTTGGGTATTTTCACTATATTATGTTATATACAGTGTTCACAATTTTCTTTTTGTCGAGTGAGGGCTTATGTAAATATTATTACTAAATTCAGAAATTATTATGATTGTGATGCCTGAGTGGAGACTTGAATTGATATTATTAGCCTTATATGTGCATTAGTTGCCTTATTATTATCTTGATATCTGAGCAGGGGCTTGAATAGATATTAAAGGCCTTATTTGAGAATTATTTGCCTCTATCATTAATGTGATGCCTGAGAGAGAGATTGGAATGATATTAATAATGTCTTATATGACTATTTATTCCAGTGGTGCCACAATGACTTATATCATAAATTATTGTCATATTGAGCTTATTCTGAACTTATTTATACCTATGTAGAATTGACTTATATCTTCATACATATTCATGAAATTGGTATAGCGGAGAAATACTTATTTTGATAAAAAGAATAAGACACTTTGTAAAATGCCTATACCAAGAAATGTGCCAGTAAGGTTGATTTAGAAATACCAATTTTTTAAGAAAGTGAAACATTTTATTAAATGCCTATATCGAGGGATGTGCTGGTAAAGTTGACTAAGATATGAGATTGTGATTGTCAATGAATAAGGATTACGAACCCCCTCCCCACCCCCATGGGTAATGTCCTTAAGCATTATGTCTTGAAAGGTGTATACGAATTATCTCACCATCATTACTATATTGTATTGCATCATTTGCATTGCATTCCTTGATATAGTTTAATATTGTATTTGAGTATTTACTTTCATATTAAATTATCACAATTGGACCGTGTTTGATGATTCTTTGTATTCTGCATTCATTTCACTATATTACATCATATTATACCTCTTGATTTAATTGGGAGATGAGATATTTATTAGGCATGGGGTATGACTATGGCTTGATTAGTGAGACATTTAGTGTTTCACCTATTGGTAGCATGATGTCCCTATAATTATACAGTCTCACCATTTTATCTCATAATATTTTATGAACATGATTGATTAAGACTGATATACTATGTTAGTGAGTTTCTCTAACAAATGACTTCCTTTACATGTTGATCATAAAATGACCAAAGTTGACACACTTTGATTGGTTTGCCTACTCCATATAATGATATTCCAATGAATGTTGTGTTGGGATACCTTGTTAGGATGAAGTGGTGTAATGTTATGATTCTAGCGCACACACAAGTGTACGTGGTCATGCAAGTAATAAATTAGTTCTTTCAAGCTGCATATCGAACCATCAGGGACTTGTGTTTAGCAACAATCTAATTCTAGCCTTACCAATTAGATTAAACAAGTGCAAGTGTAACTAATTGAGAGTTGAGTGTTGTCATTATAAACTAAATAGAAAAATGGAACAATGGTATGAAATGTGGATTGTAAATAATATACGAAGAGTTCTAGGGTTGAGACATTACTATGCATTCATGCATAACTATTGTATCTAGCCGATGGTGGTGTTTATCGTGATTGTTGATCTATGGGGTGGATATTATAACTTGGTAATAGTCATCCTCTAAGTCATCTACCTAAACCAATATCACAAGTACATCGTTGAGCAGGGTGTGAGTCTTTAATTTGGATGCATTAAACTATCTTCCCTTTCATAAATCAAGTGGGGTATTTAGGTATATTTCTATCCTAAACACAAATCACTCTTTAGAAATTAGATTCTAATGATTAAATACATGATCCACACTCCTTAAATTCTTCTTTCCATCCCTCAACTCATATGGTCAATTCATTTTGGAACTTATATTTATCTTAATGTTCATGATGCTTTAGAATAGTAAAACAAGAATGAAAGAATAACCACATGCTTGAAAAACATGCAAACCAACTTTAAACCATAATTATAAACTAATTTTTTAGACCCGCCCATATGACAAGGTTTTTTATCCACTCATAGTCTTACAAACGATCAGCATAAATGAGTTGATAAAGTAAAACTATTAGTTAAAGCTTAAGAGCACAGAACCCTAGTTTGAGCCCCTTGATGTCTTGTCTTCTCTACAACTCATGTATTGAAGAAGAGATGATCTGAAATTTTTACTAAGTATTACTTTTATAGTGTTTTAGTTAGTCAATAGGTAACCTAATACGAAACATATGCATTGAAAGCATTACTCCTCACTTAAGAGGATTAAAAAATCACCTTTGGTTGTTTTTCACCCTTGGACATGGCACACCTTTCTTTCTGCGCATTTTGGGGTGTGCCACGCTCTAAAAATGGATGCAAACTATTTTAATCCATGTTACTTTGTGTATTAGGTCGTGGTACACCGCTATTCTTAGAGGTTTGAGTTGGCACGCCCATGTGCGTAAAAATTCCAAATTTCTTCATAGTTCACTCCTTCGGTTTGCCTTTGAGTTTCACACTTTGTGGATGTATTTCCAATGCTCATTTGAATTTTTTATTCTCCTAAACATTGATCCTAACATATTACATGGATGACTGTAACATCAAACACCATGAATTAGTGTATATAACACAATAGAATTCATTAACATACACTAGAACAACACATAGCTCAAGCTAGTAATACTAGTTTTCTCGTCTAAACTCTATGTGACCAATTTGATTCCAGACTTGTTTTGAACACACTTTGAACATGATAAACATGTGTTTTATACCATAACCACTCAATTTTATCATAAAAAACTCATTAAGCAGTCAAAGTAGTCCTCGAAACTAGACTAAATACGTATAGATAATGATACTTAGGGGCATAAATACACCTAAGATCACCACCCTACACTCAAAGACTTGTTATTCCTTGAACAACTCTTTACATTAAGCACCATCTCAAAAAGATTTAAGAACCATCCCAAAAAGACTCCAACATTACTACTAAAAGTAAGACACTCAAGTTAGCACTACAATGACTACATGAATAACAAGTTCTATATTAAGCATGTCATATACACTCTAACACTTATAAACACTACTTCTAAACATCCTAACCTCAAGAATTGACTCCACCAAGTTGTAAAATTCATGCATATTTGTAACATCCCAAAAATGAGTCTCGAGACGTCATACGGTGCTCAAGACTACGAGTTGCCTCAAGCTAATCCTGTAAGCTTTCTACTAAATCTGTAACTCAAAATGGGAAAATATGAACATATAATCTATGCAGAAATCTGTTTAATCTAAGCTAAAATTATCTAAATATAATATCTGAAAATACTTGACTTAAAAGTCTGGACAATCAACAATGGAAATCTAAATTTTAACAGCAGTTTGACAAGTCTCTACTACTAACAACTAGAGAGCCATTGGGACAAACCCCCAACTAACTCGAACTGACTGAAAATACTGAATCAACTAATGTAATGAGCTAGAAAATCTGAATTACTGGGTCCCCTAACTATGAGGACTCACCAACTATCTGGATACAGATGGAGATGGTTGAAATCACTCATGCTGCTAAAACTGAGCACCAGAACCTACATTATTAAATAATGTATCATATATATATATATATGTAGATCAGTACTTCTAGAATGTACTGAGCATATGGGGTGAAATATATAGTAAAATAGTGAGGGAACACATATATCTTTCTCATAAACAATATATACTAAGTAATAATGGCTCACTTTGGGTTGAGTAATTGAAAGTTGTAATCATAAATCATGAATGAGAAAATATACTATATGAATGATGTAAGCCACCACACTTAGTTCTAAATCTGTGCTTGAAATCTGTTTTTCAAATCATACATGCTAAGTGCAAAAGGACTCACCTCTGTATCTATAAACTAAAAGTTGTAATCTCGTAGCTAATGAATTATATAAAACAATATCTAAATAAAATCGTGAGCCTTTACACTTCGTTTCTAGAATGTTTTCTGTTATTCTTTACTCTTTTCTATAGGGAGGTTCTTCTAACTAATATACACTATGTGAGCTATCATAGTGACCAATGTCTAGTTCCCTTATGGGAAAACCTCACGTTGGGGAGAGGTGTCATACTCTTGCCATGGAATATAACCTAAGCTAAGTGATCACATTTGTAAATATCATCCATATTGAAATAGGAATAATCTGATAATCTGAACCAATGTTGGTTCGTAGTTCTGGGGCATGTGACCGTACCCAACTCGGTGCTAAGTACTACTCCCTTTAATCTGTTACTCATTCTATAGGAAATCCACTCTAAAACTAGTATAAAGTTTTATAATTAAAACTAATCATGCATTTGTTCACTTTAAACTATAATAAAACTGTAAAGTGGATTC
This sequence comes from Capsicum annuum, assembly GCF_002878395.1. Classification (NCBI taxonomy): domain Eukaryota; kingdom Viridiplantae; phylum Streptophyta; class Magnoliopsida; order Solanales; family Solanaceae; genus Capsicum; species Capsicum annuum. The sequence goes on along the minus strand of NC_061120.1, from coordinate 30,394,781 downwards.
CATATCTAAGCTAATGATCAAAAGATCAAATCTTGTTCAAAATTTGAATATAAATTAATCATGGGATGCTTAAAAGCATAATCTTCTTGAAATGTCAACATTCAAACTAGGGCTTAGAAACCCATGCATCAATTTCATGTCAAATCATCATAAAGTTCATGCTAAATAATGAAAATCTTGATAATTCAATTCTAAACCTGGAAAATAATGTCACAGGCATAAAAATACGAAAGTACGCATACAATTCAACATCTAAATCACTTGTAATATCATAGTCTTCAAATAGTGATGAGTGGTATAAACCCTAAACTAAAATTCATATAATTTCATGAAAAATTCAACTTTAAAACTAATTTGAGCACAAGGATGAAAGGGTTATCCTTGTTCATAACCCCACATACCTTAATTGATGAAATTGATGAAGAAGCTTGAACTTTGAGTTCCTATTTATTCTCTTGGAGATTGTTTATTGAAGATCTTGAATTTTGGATTATCTTGGAGTAAGAACGGTGGAATTTGGATTTCTTGAGGTTTGAAATTTGTAGGGTTTCTTTGAGAGAAATTTTAGTGAAAGTGAGTGTATAATGCTTAGAATAGGTTTAATTCCTTGTTTTTCACAAATTGAGGGATTGGAAAAATATTAAATTACCCTTCGAAAACATAAGTTTGGAATTGAAAATCCCAATTTTACACCGCGGCGCAATGCGGTGCCATCGCGGTGGCTTGCTGGAAAAGGGACGAGTGTTATTTTTGGATCTGGTGCAACGCGGTGTAATCACATTGCTTCACTAGAAAAGGATGAGTGCCATTTTGCACTCCACCACGATGCAGTACTATGTTTCACCGTAATTTCTAGCGCAACACTGGCCAATCGCGGTGAGCTACTAGAAAGGGACAAATGGGATTTTGGTGTTCACCACGACGCGGCGTAATCACGGTGCTTCACTGGAAAGAGGACAATTGTGAATCTTCCCTCCACCGCGACGTGGTGCAATCGTGTTGACCTACTATTTCTCACTAAGAGTTCTAGAACTTCTTAACCGTGTATTAGATTTAGGCGAAATTGGTATCGTTAGATCTGATTCAATTCTCTACAATTTGGTGGGTTTAGAGATGGAAAATTCTACACATATCAAGAGTTATTTACTTTTAAAGTTGAACCTTGACATACTAGGAGCTAAATGGTACTAAGAAAAGTGTCGGGTGTTACAATATTACTCAATCAAAGAGATCATACAAGTCACCTAACTATCATTAAACATGTACCTTCACCACAAGAGAGTTACCCATGGTCACTCATAGATAAATAATTCTTCACAAGGATAGGCATAAGAATCAAATTTTGCTCACTCTCACAAAGAATTCACATGTCACATAAGATGAACCATTATCTTTCCCTTAGTGTAGTACTTCACTAATATCAGAATATCGAGTTTTAAGATCAAGTAGGACTTAAAGAGGTTTAATGTATGCTAAGGGATGAGTAGGGACTATTCTTACCAGTAACAGGGACTATCTTCCCTAAGTACTTTAGTACATCACAATTGTTATTAGATTCCACTCTAAACAACCAATTTCTCACCTCTTATATCTTTCTACGTCTCTTTTATTCTGCCCCATCTCCTTAAGCTCGTTCACACATAGTAAGGAAGGAGTAGTCTTTATCAATGCATGCTCAAATTTTTTATTAAATTCTATATTTTTATTACACCACTCCCAACCATAGCGCATTAACTTTTCATACCAATAGCTACTATTTTCTTGGGGATTCTCTTTTAGTTTCTCCTTCTTAAATTTTACACTTCTTAATTTCATGATTTTTAAACTAAAGCGCTTAGGAGCTTTGGATCAAATTAAGATCAATAAAAGAAGCAGAATAGCTACATATGAGGCTATTTAAGAATAGGCTAAAGTCTTAATGGGGCTAACTAATATTATACAATAAGGGTAGATAAAAGAGGATATGAGACATGGCACATGCTCAAATCAAAAAGGATCCCTATAGACTCTAAACCAATCAATAAGAAGAATTTAGAACTAAGTTAACATCGCTCAAGAGTCATATAAATGAGCTTAGGTGTTTCAAAAGAAGTCATTCAAGTAATTCAACATGCTTTTTACATTCAAAATAACTTGCATCATAAAATCATACATATAAACTAGCAAAAATATCTCACTTATTTCTAATACAAAAATTTTAAATTTACTCCTAAAAATAAAAAAGGGATATTGGGTTCAAAGGGCGCCCCCTCAAAAAAGAATAGAAAAAACTATAGGGTGAGTGAAATGTTCCCCTACTAGACTAACACCAACAAAAACTATAAACAAACAAAAATAAGATATTTTTGTAAGTTTTTTCAAATTTAGTCAAAACTAGAAAAACAAATAATGATAGACATCTTATAGAAACACTTCACCCTAACCAATCAGAAGATTCCCTCACCCTCCCCTCCATACACACACTTAAAATCATATTTTGTCCCCAAAGTATAAATTAAAAAGAGGGATAAAAATACTCCCTAAGGCCTTTAAGCCTATCTTGAAGCATCTTAATCATCAACGAGGTCTGATGGACCCCACACCAAGTATTTACTATGCTTCTTAGCTTAGATCTTCAGTACTCAGACTTCTCTTCAATCTGTCACTCAAAATGAAAACAAAAACAACGGTGATACTAAAAAAAAAAGAAAATAAACTACCTACCTTAACTTAGGTTGCCTCCAAACTAGCGTCTATTCTCACATCACTACTTTTAATTATATTATTTAAACCTATTCCTCCAACTCGGAGCCCATCTTCTCACTCTTTTCTGACCTTGTGAGTGATTATGCTCAAGGTCCACAACATAACTGCCTTTTTAGTCTCCATCATAAATTTCCCAATTTCAGGCTTAGTTGTTGGTTAGGGAAACTTTATGAGAGTGTCTGAAGAAGTCATTTGAGTCTTGTACTCCACCACCCCTGTAATGCCTCGAGTACACCCCCTTGATGTAACACAGTGCTTAGAACTACGAATAGCCCAAAACTAACCCATGATATCTATTCAACTTAGAAGTCACATGAAAAGGGATGAACTAATATATATATAGAAACTAAGGGAAAAAATTCCCTATCTTAATGTAAATATTTAGCTTTGAAAACCTTAAACAAACTCTTGAACTAAAACATAAACAGTCTAACAAGCCTCTACTGCTAACTAAAGAGCCACTAGGACAGACCACAGCTGACCCAAACATAAAAGGAAATCAAGAAACTAAATTACTTTTACTAATGAACAGGAGTCTGATAAGTTGGATCCTCGGACTATGAGGACACATCAAAAGTTAGGATATAGGAGATGATGCTCGTAGTCAATCACACTGCTAGAAACAAGTACCAGAACATACATTATAAGAAAATGTTGCACATAGACATATATGTGGGTTAGTACTTCTAGAATGTATTGAGCATGTGGGGGTGAATGTGTATGTAAAACAAGAACTGAATATGTAAATATACTTTCAAATAATGCATGCTAAGTGTAAATGACTCACCTTGGACTGGAGTGAAACTTAACACTGTAAAATCATTAAAACACAAATAATAAAGTATATGAATAAGCTTAGTGAGCCAGAACGCTTAGTAGCTAGAATCTTTACTTTTAATCTTTCTTATGGGAGCTTCTTACAACCGACATAAATTATGTAAGCTATCATGGAGTCCAATATTGTACCCGCGTTGGGGAGAGCTATTCTACCCTTTCTATCACAGTAGAACCTTAACTTAAGTGATCACTATACTTCATCTATAATGGGAAAAAGCTTAACCTATGGTGGATCATAGTTTCCAGAAATTTAGGATACGCTCATTTGCATTTCCTTCTCAATTCCAAATACTACTCCCAAATTATATATATATATACTCATACTTAAGAAATCCACCTTAAAATAGCATAAGAATTTATAGAATAAAAATCAGTTATGTTTTTCTTTACTTTAAATCATAATCAAGATGAATACTTGGGAATTTTATGTCCTATCTTTCGATCAAAAGATCAAGATTTCTTTAATCATGTTATATTGCTTATGAATAGAACTTTAAAAGCTTAAACTTTCTTGTAAACTTAATGCTTCTTCTTAAATCTTGACAGTCATACTTTCTTTCATAGTACGTATCACAAAATATCAAGCTCAACACCCATAGAAATCTTTCATCAAAATCCACATCAAAGTAATGAAATTCAAATGACAATATCAATCTTAAAGTTCAAAACATGTATAGAGGTAACCTTTATGCATCTTTATCCTTTTAAATTACCAGATAAGGTTATACTTCAATATATGAGAATTTGGGGGATGAAACCTAATGTAAAACTTTTAAATTCAATCTCAAAAATCATATTTTTTGGAAATAAAGATGGAATATTAACCTTGCTCAAAACCCCACATACGTGGAATTGCTTGACTTGTGAAGAGGACTTGAACTTTGAGGCTTGAGAGATGTCTTGGTGAGAGAAACCCTAATCTTATTTTTCTTGAAGATAAAAAAATAAAAGATGTTGTTAATTGACAGAAAGAGTGAGGAAAATAATGCCTCTCCTAGGTATAGATCGTGGATTGGGAGTTATAAGTAGGGAAAAAATAAAAATCCCTTTAACTAAACTTAAAAAAATTGATCTCTAGTCGTCACTAGTCAGTCTTATGACTCATTAAATGAGGTATGAGTTGGACTCGTAACTCGTAAGCTTTGTAGTGGAAAAGATAGCACACACTGGTCAACATACTTACAACTCATTACATATCCATATGACTTGAAACAACCCCTCGTAACTTGGACAGAAACTTAGGGAACCTATATGCTGAACTTACGACTTCACTTTATATGACTCATAACATGCAATGACCATTTCTAGGGTCAAATCGTATCTATAATAGACTTCAACAATTCCATATTACTATAGCTTGGACTTATAATATACGACTCGTAAGGTTTATATACAACTTAAAAAGATGAGTCATGAGTTGCATAGTGGTTTTCAGACAAGGGGTATTACAATATCTCCCCTTTGAAAACATTCATCCTCGAATGTGATTCTCTAGGATCTGATTTCAGAAAAGAATAGACACCTTAATAGCAAACTTATGACCAATCTTATATCTATCACAAGGTTCCAATTCTCATAACATAAGATACGACTTAAGAATACTTAAATGAACTTAAAGAGAAAGGGTTTTGGCTGATGGCTGACAATAACTATTTACCTTTGGTAGGAATTGAGTTGGAAGAAAAAGGGTAAGGATATTTGGCCATCATATCTTCTTTAGCTTCCCAAGTATCCCCTTCAATAAATTGGTTTCTCCAAAAAAATTTTACAGATGCTACTTTTTTATTCCTTAACCTCCGGGCCTGCCTATCAAGTATCTCCATAGGAATCTCCTCATATGAAAAGTTATCTTTGACCCTAATACTCTATAGGGTAAATACTAAGTATGGATCTCCAATGCACTTCTTAAGCATTAAAATATGGAACACTAGGTGAACCGCAACTAACTCTAATAGAAGGTCCAATTCATATGCCACCTCTCTTACACACTTCACTACCTCATACAGACCAACAAATCGGGGACTCAGATTTCCTTTCTTTCCAAATCTCATTATTTCCTTTCATAGAGATACTTTTAAGAATACCCAATCCCCCACCTCAAACTTCATATATCTCCTCCTTATATTTGCATATGACTTTTGATGACTCTGAGCAACCTTCAATCTTTCATGAATCAACTGAACCTCTGTTATAGCTTCATGAACAGAACATAGCCTAATCAATGCTGCTTTACCAACTTCAAACCATCCTATGAGTGATCTGCACCTATGCCTGTACAATGCTTCAAATGGAGCCATCTGAATACTAGCATGATAACTATTATTATAAGTGAACTCAATCAAAGGTAGATGGTCATACCAACTTCCTTTAAACTCTAAAACACATGCCATAGTCATGTCTTCTAATATTTGAATTATGAGTTCATCCTGACCATCGGTCTGCGGATGAAAAGCAATACAAAGTTTAACCTTTGTACCAAGGACTTTTTGAAAAAACTGCCAAAACTGTGAAGTGAATTATGTTTCTTTGTCTGAAATGATGGACAAAGATATCCCATGAAACCTTACTAACTCACGAATTTACATTTTGACATAATCTTCTGTTATATCTGAAGTTTTGACAGGTAGGAATTGGGCTGATTTAGTCATTCAATCTACTATATCCCAAACTGAATCATGTTGATATCTCGTACGAGGCAACCCTATGACGAAATCTATATTTACTACTTCTCACTTCCAGGAAGGGATGTTGATCTCCTATAGCATACCACCTGGTCTCTGGTGTTCAACCTTAACTTGTTGGCAATTGGGACACTTGGTCATGAACTCTGCTATGTTCATCTTAATACCATTCTACAAATAAATTTTCTATAAGTCACGGTACATCTTAGTAGCACCCAAATGAATAAAATTCCTCAAAACATGAGCCTTGGCTAGTATCATTTCCCTCAACCCGTCTACATTTGGAACACAAAGCCTCCCCTGATAGCAAAGTAAACCATCTCCTTCTTGGGAAAAAACCTTGACCTTTTGCTGCTGAGCTGCTACCAATATTTGGCTAAGTATAAGATCATATCGCTGCTTCTCCTTTACTTCCACAACTAGAGATGATTTTGAACCATTTTGAACCACTACTCCCCCATCATCCATGTCAAGTAAACGTACTCCCAAACGGGCTAATCTATGCACTTCTTTGGCCAATTCTCGTTCTTCCTTTTTCAAATGAGTCACACTAGCCATGGAAAACCTGCTCAGTGCATCTGCCACCACATTGGCCTTACCTAGATGATAGAGTATATTCATGTAATAATCTGTCAATAACTCTAACCACCTTCTCTAACGAAGATTCAGCTCCCACTTTTAAAATATTTACTGAAGACTCTTTTGGTCAGTGAAAACATTAACATACACACTGTAGAGGTAGTGTGTCTAAATTTTCAAGGAAAATACCACGGCAGCTAACTCCAAGTTGTGAGGGTAATTATTTTTGTGATCCATATATTTCCTAGAGACATAAGCTATCACTCTCCCATTTTGCATCAACACACAATCTAACCCAACTCTAGAAGTATCACAATATACCATAAATCCATCTAAACCCTCTGGTAGGGCTAACAGTGGCACTAAAGTAAATCTATCCTTAAACTCTTGGAAACTCTAATCACACTTATCCGACCATATAAACTTTATTTTTTTTGGGTCAGCTTAGTCAACGGTGCGGCTATATAAGAGAACCCTTCAACAAATCTTTTATAATCCTATCCAACCCAAAACACCTCCTGATATTGAAAGGAGTGATGGGTCTAGGATAGTGCTTCACTTCATTAGTCTTTTAAGGATCTAAATGAATACCAACCCCTAAAATGACATGCCTCAAGAAGGTAACAGATTCAAGTCAAAATTCAAATTTACCAAACTTCGCATATAATTGACGGTCCTTGAGGGTTTGCAGCACTATTCTTAAATGATTTTCATATTCCTCCTCACTCCTAGTATACACCAGTATGTCATCTATAAATATAATGAGAAACATATCCAAGTACTACTTGAATACCCTGTTCATCAAATCCATAAAGGTTGCAGGAGCATTTGTTAGTCCAAATGAAATAACCACAAACTCAAAATGGTTGTACCTTTTTTGGAAAGCTATTTTTAGAATATCTTGTTCCTTGACATTCAACTGGTGGTATCCCGACCTAAGGTCAATCTTCGAAAACCACTGGGCATTCTAAAACTGATTGAATTAATCGCTGATTCGAGAAATGAGGGTACTCGGTCTTGATGGTAACCTTATTTAGCTGTCTATAATCTATACATATTCTGAGAGTTCAATCTTTAGTGCCCATGAAAAGGACTAGAGCACCCCACGGAGAAATATTGGGTCTAATGAAATCTTTATCTGAGGGGTCTTTAAGATGCTACTTTAACTCTTTAAGCTCGGCCAAAGCAAAGCAATATGGAAGGATAGAGATGGGTTGAGTATCAGGGAGGAGATCAATACTGAATTTTATTTCTCTGTCTGGAGGTACCCCTGGCAGATCTTTGAAGAAAACCTCAGAAAACTCATTGACTATACGGACTAATTGAACTATTAGGGCTTCAGACTTAGCATCTTTGACTCAAACTAAATGGTAGATACGCCCTTTTGATATTAAATTTTTGTCCTTAAGATAAGAGATGAAACGACCTTTGGGAGACATAGAACTACCCTCTCATGTGAAAACTGCCTCATCAGGAAACTAAAACTTCACCATGCGGGTGAGACAATCTATTAATGCATAGTATAAATGGAGCCAATCTATGCCTAGAATAACATCAAAATCTACCATCTCTAACTCCATTAGGTCCGCTAGTGTGATCTTATCGAGGACAGTAATAGGACACTCGCTATAGACTTTCCTAGAAAAAAATACCTCACCCACAGGGTAGAAACTGAGAAGGTCTTAGGGAAATTTTTGAGGACCTACCCTAAAATTTATAGCAACCAATCGAGTTACATAAGAGAGATTTGATCTCGGGTCTAACAACATATATACATCAAGGTCAAAAGCACGAAGCATAATAGTGACAACATCTGTAGAACTCTCATGATCCTGATGAGATGGTAAAGCATAAAATTGATTCTATAGCTGACCACCGTGATACTAGATGACACACCCAATTGAGAAACTAGGCGTCCTGGCTGAACTACTTAATTAGTTGCCTGAGTTTAAGGATGAGCATGTCTACCTCCCTGATTAGTGTACGGGAACTCTTTGATTTTATGTCCCATTTTACCACAACCATAGCAACCCTATTTTCCTATCAAACACTCACTGGGATATGTCTTGCCATATTTTGCACATGTCGGGTAACTGGGCCTCCCGACTACAATGTTATGAGACCTAGAATTTAAAGTCCTACCCCACTGCTCCTACATAGTCCTTGGTACATGGGCACTTGCTAAAGATGGTGTAGGAACTAATGAATTACCCTGGAACTACGAACAACTTCCTCCTCTTGACCTTGGTTGACTACCAAATCAGATACCCAGTAACAAACTTACTCAAACGAGCTCTAAAGTCATATAACAACTCTGGGGCATATTGAGCTAACTAAGTGAACTTAAGGTAATAATCCTTCACTATCATTGAGCCCTGCCTTAGGTTCATGAACTATTCCACTTTAGCCTCTATCATCTCAGAAAGAAAGAACTTGTCTAGAAAAGAACTCTAAAATACCTGCCAACTCTTAGGAGCTATATTCTCACCCCTAGCATCTTTCCACATAGTGACCCAATCATAAGTAACATCTTTCAGACTATAGGATGCCAGCTCTACACTCTCATCTTCAGTAACATAAATGATTTAAGTAATCTTTTTCACCTCATCAATAAAGAGTGAAGGATCTGCATCCACTTTTGAATCATGAAACTCAGGTGGGTTCATCCTCACAAAGTACCGAATTCGACAACTAAGTTACCATTTTGGTGAAGTGGGACTGTTGTCTGTTGGTTTTCCTGAACATTAGCATTTACAGCTTGGGCGAACGTTTAAAAGGTAGCCTAAAATTCAGCATAAAATACATTTTCATTCAGAGGGTCTGCATGTAAGGGTGGTTGATCACCATTTATGCATGTGTCGGCTCGATGACTAGGCATATTCTATCACGTAAGAGCGTTAGTTAAGGTAGATAGAGACAACTGTAAGCATGCTAGATCATGAAAGAAATGATGATTCCTAACTCATTCTATAGATGCCTTCTTATAAATGTGGCACGCTTCCCACTCATGATCAAGACTCCACATAACGTTGCTTATATGACTCTCTAAGACTCATTAAACCTTAGGCTCTGATACCAAAGTTGTAATGCCCTAAGAGCACCCCCTGGATGTCATACGGTGCTTAGAACTACGAATATACCCAAGCTAACCCATGATATCTATTCAATTTAGAACTCACATAAAAAGGGATGAACTAACATATATAGAAACTACGGGAAAACAATTCCATATCTTAATGTAAATCTTTAATTTTGGAAACCTTAAACAAACTCTTGAGCTAAAACATACATAGTCTCACAAGCCTCTACTGCTAACTAGAGAGCCACGTACAGACCCCAACTGACTCAAATATAAACAAAAATCAAGTAACTAAAATACTTTCATTAATGAATAGGAGTCTGATTAAATGGGTCCTCAGTCTATAAGGACTCACCAAAAGTCGGATGCAGGAGATGATGCCTGTAGTTAATCACGTTACTGGAAATAAGCACAAAAACTAACATTATAAGACAATGTAGCACATAGACATATATGTGGGTCAGTACTTCTGGAATGTACTGAATATGTAGGGGTGAATGCACAAGTAAAATAAGAACTGAATATATAAATATCTTTCAAATAATGCATGCTAAGTGTAAATGACTCACCTTAGACTGGAGTGAAACTAAAAACTGCAAAATCATAAAAGCATAGATAATAAAGCATATAAATAAGCTTAGTGAGCCATAACACTTAGTTTCTAGAATCTTTACTTTTAATTTTTCTTATGGGAGTTTCTTACAACTGACATAAGCTATGTGAGCTACCATGGAGTTCAACATTTTACCCACGTTGGGGAGAGCTATTCTACCCTTTCTATCAGAATAGAACCTTAACTTAAGTGAATACTATACTTCATCCATATTAAGAAAAAGCTTAAAATATAGTGGCTCGTAGTTTCTAGGAATTTATGATACGCTCATCTGCATTCCCTTCTCCATACTAAATATTACTCCCAAATTATATACATATATATATATATATACAACAACAACAACAAATATATATATATATACACACACACACACACACTTAGGAAATCCACCTTAAAATAACATAAGGGTTTATAAAATGAAAACTAGTTATGCTTCTCTTTACTTTAAATCATAATCAAGATGAACACTTGTGGATTTCATATTTTATATTTATATCAAAAGATCAACCTTTCTTGAATCATGCTATATTGCATATGAATGGAACTTTAAATGCTTAAACTTTTTTGTAAACTTAATGCCTCTGGTTAAATCTTAAAACTCATACTTTCTTGCATAGCAATTATAACAAAAATCAAGAACAACACCCATATAGAAATCTTTCATTAGAATCCACATCAAAGTAATGAAATTCAAATCACAATATCAACCTTAAAGTTCAAAACATGAATAGAGTTAATCTTTATGCATCTTTAGCCTTTTATTCAAAAGATAAGGTTATACTTCAATATATGAGTATTTAGGGGATAAACCCTAATGTAAAACTTGTAAATTCAATCTCAAAAATCATGTTTTTTGGGAATAATGATGAAAGATTAACCTTTTTCAAAACCACACATACCTGGAATTACTTGACTTGTGAAGAGGACTTGAATTTTGAGGCTTGAGAGGTGTCTTGGTGACAGAAACCTTAATCTTGTTGTTCTTTTAGATAGAAAGAGAAAAGATGTTGTTAATTACCTGAAAGGGTGAGGAAAATAATGCCTCTCTTGGGTATAGGTTATGAGTTAGGAGTTATAAGTAGGGGAATGACCAAAAATCCCCTTAACTGAACTTATAGAAATTGATCTCTAGTCGTCATTAGTCAATCTTACAATTCATTAGATGAGGATACGAGTTGGACTAGTAACTCATAATCTTGGTAGTGCAAAGATAGCATACACTGTTCAACTTATGAATGGTAGCTTACAACTTGTTACATGTCCATACGACTTGAAATAACCCCTCATAACTTGGATAAAAACATAGAGAACCTGTACTGCTAAACTTACGAATTCATTTCATATGACTCGTACATGCAATGGAAATTTCTAGGGTCAAATTATATCTACAATAGAAGTCAACTACTCCACACTTCCATAGATATTCTTTACAATGTACAACTCGTAAGGTGTATATATGACTTAAAGAGATGAGTCATAGTTGTACAGTGGATTTCAGACATGGGGTATTACTACCCCATACTTATCTACTTCCATAGTTATTATCATTCATAAATCCATGTATTATAAGGGTGAATTGAGTGCTTTATATACCTTGAAAACTGCCTCTTCATCATTCAATCTCATTGTTAAAGTGTCCTCTCTCACATCAATAAGTGGTCCTCCAGTTGTCAGGAAATAGACACCCCAATATGATTGGTACCCAGTCATCTACATCATAATCAAGTACAATAAATACAGCTGGGATAATAAACTTACCAACGTTGATGAGAACATCCTCTATGATTCCTTAGTGCACTACTCTTATTTTATCTATCATTTGGAGCAACACGAAGCAAGCTTTAGTTTTCCCAAACCAAGAGTATTTAAAATAGATAGGGGCATCAAATTTATGCTTGTCCCTAAGTCACTCATAGTGTGAACCACATCACTTTCACCAATTTAAATGGGGAGGGTAAACCTTCCTAGGTCCTTAAACTTCGTAGGCATCTTGCTCATGACCATTAAGTTGCACTCTTCAGTAAGTGCTATTGTCTCAATATCATCCATCTTGTTCTTATTGGTTACCACATCCTTTAAGTACTTAGCATACTTAGGCATTTCCTACAAAACATCTAACAAATGAAGATTAATGGGTGGTCTTCTTGTATACGCTGATCTTCCTTTATTTTTGGGTACTCGAACTTTCTCAAATTTTTAGAATCTTTGGTTTTCACTTGCTTCTCTTCTACCTATTTTTGGAATAACTCTACTTATAGCTCCCAACTTTTATTTGGAGGACTGTCAATAAGGTCTTACCACTTTCAAGGTGCATGTCATTACCTTCTTTAGATTCTCTGTGTCACTTGGCGAACCCCCTTGAGGTCTTGTGTGTTCATCCTAAGTTAGTTTCCCCAGCTATGTCTCCAAGTTCTTTTGAGAAAGTTATTGATTTTTAATCTCTGCAATCATTTGTTCTTGATTAGCAATGATATTTTTCAAAGTCTCTTCAATATTACTGGCCTGAGAGTTATTTTCCATGTTCTGCTACTGCTGAAACTATTGAGTTTGAGCTTGGTTATTTATACATGAGTAATTAGATTGGCTCTACCAGTGGTGATTGTTGGCATTACCATAATTATAATTACCTTTCTGTACATTGCCCACAAAATTAATCTATCCCAAATTTGCCCTACATTAGTCTGCAAAGTGACCACTAATTCAACAAATCTCACACCAAGACGCCGCCCACTGCAATGCATTTACTTGAGCTTGAGGTTGGTTCACACCTATCTTATTAAATTATGTTATCATTTGATTTTGAAAAAAGGCCAACTGAATGGCCAAAGTTGTGAAACTATCAACCTCGATCATACTTATCGGCTTCTTCACTGCATTTCTGTACATATCACCTTGCCACTCTAGATTACCTTAGGCAATTTGATTTGGGAGGGTGTATAGCTCATCATATATTTTTTTCAATGCTTGACCACCTACAGTTGAATCAACAAAATTTTTATGGTATGGTTAAGAGCTTTAACAAAAATATGAGCTAATACCTTGTTGGTCTATTGGTGGTGTGGATAATCTCGGCGAACAGACTTGAATCTCTCCTATACATAATATAGGTTCTCATATGGCTTCTTCTTAAAACTTAGGATCTAACTGTGTAACCTTGTAGTTTTTCCTGACAGAAAGAATCTTATAAGGAAATTCATCGCTAGATCATCCCATGTAGTGACGGAGTTTAAAGGTTCTGCCTTCAACCATTTTCTTACTTTCCTAAATATGAAAAACAAAAGATAGTGAGCTCCACGCAGTCTGTTGTGACTCTAGTTGGGACAAAGGTATCACTGATCTCTATAAAGTTCTACAGGTGAACCTCTGGATCTTCATGTGAAAGGCTAGTTAATTATCCACTATTATGAAATAATTGCTCCATATTCTGCTTGAGCTTAAATATACCTCCAAGTTCTGGTCTGCGGACGATGGAGGTAATATTAGTCATGACTGAGATTGCAGCTTCATGTACTATCCTGTGGGCTAGTTGTAATGCCCCGAGAGTACACCCTAGATGCCACACGATTCTTGAAACCATAAGTGATTCCAAGCTAACCCATGAACTGGCATACTATTAAGCAACTGAATTATAACATAATATATAATTGATTTGTTGTGCAGAAATATAATTATACTAAAAATCTAAAATATATACAATACTGATAAAGCTTTACAATCTGATAAATCTGAAGGAAAGAACTAAATTTACATGACTGACATCCATGAAGCCTCTACTATACTGACTATAGATAGATGGGATATGCCTCCAACTACCACTAATCAATACACATAGAAAATAAATGAACTGTACATAAACTAAAATTGGCTAGAGTTCCCAAAATAAGAGAATTCATCACCTACTGGCTGGATAATGCAACTGTCTGATCATGATGTGCGGCTATAAATGGTACCTACATTATAAAACAATGTAACCACACAGACGTATATGTGGATCAGTACTTCTGAAATGTACTGAGTATGTAGGGGTGAATGCAATAAGTAAAACTGATTTCATATGTAATCTTAAAACATGCATGTTAAGTGTAAGTAGCTAAGTGTAAGTAGCTAAGTGTAAGTAGATAGCTAAGTGTAAGTAGACTCACCAATAGGCTGGAATAAACTGAAAGCTGAAAACATCTTAAAGCATGAGTGACATACTCTGATAATAGGGTGAATCTCTACACTTAGTTTCTATAAAACTTTACTTTAATGATATAAGTAGAACTGAAGCTGGGATACGGTAAAATATGAATACTATATGAATACCGAGTCTGAAACTATGTGAGAAAAACTGAGATCACATTGGGGATCTGAATATATAATTATACTGAGCGTGAATACATAAACATACAAAACAAAACATAACATATATTAAGCTTATCTAATTAATTAAATGACTGATAGTTGAATAGTGGTCATATAAGACTGGACTGTACTTAGTCTGAATAACTGGACTGAAACTATGGAGTACTATACATATGAGATAAGGACTAACTGAACAACATGAGATGATCGAACATGAATGCATAAAATTGTATTATATGTGAATACAAGACCAAGCATATAACATTATTCTAAAATAGTCTGTAAATTAAAATACTAATAGTTGAATAACTAATAACTATATGATATGGTCAAGCAAACCTGAAACTGAATTGAATACTAAACTGAGACTGTGGGAGGTATCATCTAACTAACATGCCCCGAATCTGAGCTGATCAGGGTTCATCCTGTAACCCCAGGTGGAAAGATATTAGTACCGTACCACGGGTACTAACCCCAGGTAGATCCACTAAACTTGTATCCCATAGGACTAAAGATTAACCCTATACTGGCAGGAAACTCATGAGGTATGGGTCAACCCTAAACTGGCAGGAAGACCGCTCAAACCTACGTTGGCTATATAGTTCTGTAACTACTAAGGGTCAAACCCTATGCTGGCAGGAATGACCCCATCCTGGGTTTGCTTGATGCTTAATCTTACTTCCAACTGAACTGACTCGGATTACTGAACTGTACTAAACTTTTCTAAACTGACAATTGACTATATTAACTAACTGAATGATCTCACTCATGGTATAACTAAATTCATTTTGTAGATTTTGAAAAACTAGACAACAGCTAAATTTTGGGTAATCATAAACCCCATGACTCTATAACAATAACAACAAGACCATACTAAGGCTTTGAGGACATGATAAATAGTCATTATTTAAAGAAACTCATCACTTGGGAATTTTATCAAACACTTTCAATTCATGGTTTAAGCTGAGCATGGGGATAGTTTTAGACATGAAGCAATAAAATGAATTCAATATTAAAAATTGCCAATTTAGGATTTAATAAAGTAAAATTCATCAAATACATGGGGACCATAAACTTGTGCATGGGAATGAGCAAGCATGCAAAATTATCATGGTTACATGAATCAATCATAACTTCAGGATTTGATATGAAAATTATAACATTCAAAATATGTATTGGCCCATTCCACTTGAAAACACATATACTCGTAATTTGAAATCAAATACATAGGTATCATAAGTTAAACATGGGAGTAGTTAAACCATGAAAATCACATAACTTTTAATATTAGAAACATGGGTTAAGTCTTTAGCTGTGAAAATCATCATTCGAACATATCAAGGCAATTCCTACGAAAACCACTTGTAAACATGATACATAATCAAATTTCAAGAAATTTCATGGATATAATTCATATTAACATGTAAAGATCATAACTTTGAACTTGAAAATAAGCTTTTGTACTTCATGGGAAAAAGGAAACCCATGGATGAACTCCCACATACCTTAATAGATGATTTGAAATTGAAATCTTGACTTGAAAACCTTGGGAATGTTATCAAAAGCTTTTTCTTAAAATTCTTGGATTAGGAACCTTAACTTCTTTATAGTGTTGAAGAAACTTTGATGAAGTTCTTAGTGTTCTTGAGGGGTCTAGGGTTTTCTTTGAGAGAAAAATATGACAAGTCATGTATCTAATGCTTTTGGGGGATGAAATTATGTGTTATGGGAAGATTTGGGTGAGGAAAGGTGACCAAAGTGCCCCTAGACCCTTTAGAAATTGAAATATTTCTGTAACGCGGTTGCCATTGCGTCGCGTCTCTAATCATGTCGGCTTACTGCCTCTCACGAAAAATATCATAACTTTTTACTCGGGCATTAGATTAAGGCAAAATTGGTATCATTGAAAAGTTAATTCAATTATATATAATTTGGTGGGTCTTGATATGCCAAATTATACATATATAAAAATTTATACACATTTAAAGTAGACCCTTATAGAATCGAATACCAAACTATGGATGAATCAAAGGCTCTAAGCTCAACTTTGTTCTAACTGATTCTTATGAACATTTTTCACCTCAAAAGTAAATCAAACATGAGGATAAAGATCATGAAACTTATATTCACATGGGAATCATTTGGATTATATCTTATACACGTAGGGACGATGGTTCAAAGGCTAGCCCAAAAATATAGGGTATTACATTGGTTGTTCTTCATCCATGATTGTAGGATTAGATTCTTCTTGTTGAACTTGCGGTATGCGATGGAGAAGTATTGTTTATCTTCTTAGTTGGTGTAAGTGTCGCTCAATTTTAGTATATGGGTCAACCAAATCTATTTTCCTTTCCAGCTTAATTGAGATTTAGACCTATACCTACAAGTTCAAAAGCTAAGATCAAGTAGTTAGCACTTATAAAACAAAGTGAAAAAACTAGAAACAAGATATTTTCCAATTTATGAAGTCCCCAACAACGGCGCCAAAAACTTGTTGCAATCCTAAAGCACACTCAAGTGTACATGGTCATGCAAGTACTAAAGTAGCTCTTTCGAGCTGGATGCCGAATCCTCAGGGACTTCTATTTAGCAATAATCCAATTCTAGTGTTACCAATTTGATTAAACAAGTGTGAGTGCAACCAATTAAGAGTAGACATTTTCAATTATAAACTAAATAGGAAAATAGAACAATGATACAAAATTTGATTGAAAACAATATACGAAGAGTTCTAGGGTTGAGACATTACTACACATTCATCCATAACTATGATTTCTATCCATTATTGGTGTTTATCGTGATTATTGGCCTATGGAGTTGATATTATAACTTTAGAATGGTCATCCTCTAAGTCATCTACCCAAACTAATTTGACAACTACATCTTTGAGAGGGGATGTGAGTCTTTAATTTGGATCCATTAAACTATCTTCTCATTTTATTAACCAAGTGGTGTGTTTAGGTATATCTCGATCCTAAACACAGATCATATTTTAAAAATTAGATTCTAATGATTAAGGACATGATCCATTTGATTCCTCAACTCCTATATTCAAATTTTTTTGGGGCTTAGATTTATCCTAAAGTTCATGACGCTTTGGAATAGCAAAACAAGAATGTAAGAATAATCACATACTTGATAAACATATAAACCAACTATAAATAATAATTATCCACTAATGTTTGTATCCTCAACCATAGAATGAGGGTGTGTATCCACTCATAGTATTACAAAGAATCACCATAAATGAGTTTATAAAGTAAAACTACAAGAAATTAAAGTTTAAGAACAAAGAATCCTAGTTTGAGCCCATTGATGCCTTGTCTTGTCTCCATTTCGTGTACTGATCAAAAGATCATCTGAAGTTGTGACCATGTTATCCTTTTATAGTGTTTTTGGTCTTCCATAGGTATCCCAACATGAAACATATGCATTGATAATATTACCCCTCACTTAGAAGTTTAAAAAATCACTTTTGGTCGCTTTTATCCATGGGCGTGGTATGCCCTTGTTTCTGAGCGTTCAGGGGTGTGGCATGCCATAAACATGTATTCACACTATTTTCAAAAATGTTAGTTTGTTTCTTAGTGCGTGGAAAACCCTTATCTCAGAGGTTTGAGGGCATGGCACGCCTATGTTCTCAAAAAATTAATATTTCGTCATAGTTCACTTCTTTAGTTTGTCTTTGAGTTTCGCACTTTGTAGATGTCTTTCAAATACTCATTTGACCTTTTTATGGTCCCAAACATTTCTCCTAATACTTTACATGCCTTCCTATAACATTAAACATAATGAATTAGTATACACAACATAATAGAATTCATCGAGATACACTAGAACAACACATAGCTCAAGCTAGCAACACTAGTCTTCTCGTCTAAACTCTATGTGACCAATTTGATTCCAAACTTGTTTTGAACAAACCTTGAACACTATAAGCATGTGATTTCGAACTTAATTTCTCAATTATATCATAAATAACTCATTAATCACTCATAGTAGTCCTCAAAAATAGGCTAAATACGTACAGATAATGACACTTAGTTGCACAAAGACACCTAAGTTCATGTACATATCAGTGGTACATTGAGTAAAACCTTGGGTAGTTGTGGTGGTAGTCTTTCCATCACTTTAGATTAGGTTTTGTTATCAATGAAGCTTGTTGAGTACATATGTTTTATTTTCACTCTTATTTTTTTCTTTTCTTCTACACCCCATACAATTATTGGTTCGATTAGAAGCTAGTAGATCATTTTCCTTAGTATAGACATTGTGGAGATCAAGGTAGTGGCTGAAGTTTCACTGTGCTTTCCCAGATGTCTTTTTATTTATCTTATGTTTTATTCGTATTTAAGATACTTTAGGTTGTTGTTATCATTCTGTATTAGAGACTTGTATTAGTGAAAACTAGACTTGAGATGTACCTTTGAATTATTATTTCATCTTTACATATTTGGGGATTATTCTACTTTTTTCTTTCTCTTCCGCTTTTGATTTACTTTAAATATTGCACCCGTATCAGAGGTTGTAATGTGTTCCATCACGTACTCTATTTTGAGT
Organism: Capsicum annuum; assembly: GCF_002878395.1. Classification (NCBI taxonomy): domain Eukaryota; kingdom Viridiplantae; phylum Streptophyta; class Magnoliopsida; order Solanales; family Solanaceae; genus Capsicum; species Capsicum annuum. Next base: position 30,375,340 of record NC_061120.1, on the reverse strand, counting down.
CATGACATCAGGTTGTTATACTTGGAAGAGGACAAGTGAAGAGTTTTTCCAATGTATTGATGAAGATCATGTTGTAGTGACTTTAATCTCCTTAAAGAGAGGGAGATATTCAAGCTTCAACATTACTATTTATTTATGCATTTTTTTAAAAATTGATAACTTTATTTATTTTTTCATTTCTACTTTATTTTATTTTTACTACTCCCTCCGTCCCATTTTATGTGTCATCATTTCCTTTTTGGTACATCCCAAAAAGAATATCACCTTTCCTTATTTGGTAAATATTTAAAGACATAATTTCACTTTTACCCTTATTAGTCCCACTTAATTAAAAAAAGTTAGTAGCACATTTTTTGATAAAGGGCAATTTGATAAATATTACCAAGTCTTTCCTTATTTCTTAAACTCTGTGCCCGGTCAAATGGCGACATATAAAATGGGACGGAGGGGGTATAATTTATGATATATATTTTCACTGATATTTATATCTTATGTACAAACATACCGACAAAGCGGATGGTGAGTTACGTAGTTGAGAGTTGTCTCGCTTATATTTTTTCATACTAGCTGTCATAGTATTATCCTGAGATTTTATTGGTATTTCATTTTAGTTGTTATTTACTGTTTGGAGACATCAAAATTTTGTTGAACTCTACACAACGAGTCCAATCATGTTCTTGAAAGTTGCTCTATCCTATTTCTTGGAGGTTATTCTCTCATAAGCTCTAATTTGGAGGCTACTCAACTTTAAATCCTAAATTGCGTTTATTTAAAAGGTCAAATGTTTATTTGAAGAAACATCTTCAATATCTCATAAACTTATGAAATATTCGTAAAGAGATCAAGGCGTCACATACTGCCTTTCTCAAAGTCTACTTGATGTTCATCGCGATCAAATATGTCGCAAGGAGGTCCAAATCATCTAACATTCGAAAAATGAGCTACTAATAGACTTCGAATCAAAGAGAAAATTTAGAGATAAGAATCAAGAGAATAGAATTGTATCCACATAGTTTATCAATAAAAAATATTATTTTTTTTATATTTTATTTATGATAACACTTTATTTTCTATCACACAAAAATTTCTTGCAAACTCTCTTTCTTGCACTTTGATTATTTTAGTACTTAGTGCGAATGATTGTCTCATTTTTAGTTCCATTGTCATGCTTTCGTTATTATTTTTGTCTTTGTTTACTTTAGTCCTATTGTTTTCCTTTTTTCAACTGTTAATTAATAATATATTTGAGTGAAGGGCTACTAAAACGATCTCTCTTATAGAAATAAAAATTGTTTATACTATCCTCTTCAAATTCAACTAATAAAATTATATCAAATATTTTAGTGTACATACTGACAGAAGCAATGTGTATTAGACGACGTGTTCCATCATCCATGCCATGTGCATTAAAAAGTGAATTCAGAGTATTTACTGAGTTACATAGATGAAGCTAATGTCGCATTAATTAATGGATAGGAGTAAAGTGAATTGCCTAATATATCCATTTTGTGCCAGGATAAATTCGTTGATATCATAAGAACGATATTGACCGATCCGTACTTCCTACTTGCAATGTCACATTTTGTGGTGGTCCAATCACTTTAGTTTAGATCATTTATTAATGTATCGTAATTGAGAATAAGGTTGCAACTCTTAAAAAGGCAAATATTCACTCTGTATTTTACTTCATTTTTATAATAAAAATTGTTTTCTTTTACTTATTAATTTCAATAAATTAAGAAAGTTTTATTACGTATTTTTTTTCATATCACCGTTATTATTAGTTAATTATATAAAATACTACTCCCTCTATTCGTTGATATCATAAGAGCTATAGTGACCTATCACTACTTCCTACCTGCAATGTCACATTCTGTGGTGGACCAATCACATTAATTTAGTTGATTTATTAATATGTCGTAATCGAGAATAAGGTTGCAACTCTTAAAAAGGCAAATATTCACTTCGTTTTTTACTTGATTTTTATTTCAAAAATAGTTTTTTTACTTATTAATTTCAATAAACTAAGAGATTTTTATTAATTTTTTCATATCACCATCATATTAGTTGATTATATAAAATACTACTCCCTCTATACACTTTTACTTGTCCGCTATATTAAAAGTTAATGTCCAGTTTTACTTGTTCACTTTAGAAAATTAAGAGATAAATTTTTACTTAGTTCCTAATTTATCTTTATTATTAATCATAGTCGTTTATAAAAGCATTAAATTTATTATATTCAATGGGTGATATGAAAAAATTGTAATTTTATTTATTACTCCTTAACACTCTGTTTGGGTGGTGGTTTCCCATGGTATGATATGGTATAGTTACTAAGAGAATCATGCTTGTTTTGATTGTTTCTTAAAATGTATTGTATGATATGATTTAATTTATTTTACTAAAAATTACACAAATACGCAACTTATGTTTTCAATATTACAAAAAATCCCAACTCTCTAAACATATTACAAAAATTCCAACATATACACAGAACGTTATGTATATGTCGGTTATGCTATGTATATTAATAGGGAGATAGAGTAAAATAATTAAAAAAGTGAGAGAGAGTGTAATTACTTCCCAAAAGGTTGGTATTTATGTTATTTATACTTAATTTTATGGTTTGGTAATCATAATTGGAAACCTCACTTTATGTAACCATCGATTTAATAGTATTCCATGGTTTGTTTATTTTTTTGTCAATTATACTCTTACTTAATATTATATAATCCTATTTTATCTCTCACCTTATATTATTTAACTCCACCTCCTACCACCCCTTCAACCTCGGGCCTCATCCCACCACCCCACCCTCCCCCAATTTTTTTTAATATTTTATTTTTTAGAGAGTTTCAAACTTTTTGCTTATCCCATCTCCTACCTCAATCCGACCCCACCCTTGCCAAAGCACCACACTTACTTTTTAAAAAATTCCAAAAACTTTTTCTTACCCCACCCTTACCCTCAGCCCTCCCCCATCGCCTGCTATCCCTGCACCCTACCAGCTCCCCCCACCTCCACACTCCACACACACAAAAAATTAACTTCTTTTTTAAAAAATTCTTACTCCACCCCGTATTCCTACCCCCACCCTCAAATATTTTTTTAAAAAAGAAATTCTTGTTCCACCCCTTTATCTTATTCGTTTTCATTATTTTGTATTAATAAATATATACAAATGCTTTTAGAAAATATTTTTGTACTTGTGTTACGAACATAAGAAAATAAGTAAGAAATAATTTATTTTCCTAGAAAATATATTTTTAGATTCCATACCGAACACACTTGTAGCATACACAAAAGATGTATATAAACTTTGTATTTGCCGTTGGTGTCACATCTCAAAACACCAAAAAATAAAAGTTGTTACTATAAAAACAGAATTCGGTTATATTTATTTTGATCTAATCTTTTATTGACTTTGTTAGAATTTACATGAATTTAACAACTTAATATATCTATATGACATAATTTATGACAAATTAGTAAGAAGAAAATTATTTTATTAACAATTATTAATAAATTTAACATTTATAATAATTAAGGACATTTTACTAAACTTAATAGTTACGATACAGTACCATACTATCAAACGAAATAATAAAACTGTTATTAAACAACAATGAATGATACAGTCAATCCAAAAATTATATTATACTATACAGTATAATACAGTACAATACAAAACCATACATTATGAAACCATGACAAACCACCATCCAAACAAAGTTTAAGAAGTGTGTCAAACAAAAACTAGATAAACAAAAATGAACTGATGGAGTTTGTAGCAATCAAATTTAGAATTTTAAATTATTATTAAAAGATTAATTAGTAAAATAAATGTCAGTAAAGAAAATTCCAAAGGGGCATAAAACAACATAGGCCAAGTAAAAGTAAAAATAAAAATAAAAGAAGACAGTAATTTTCACAATAGCATCTTTTCAATCTATAGATCCAATGGTAAATCTTGCTAGTCGGCTTACACCGTGCCATGCACAGTCCAATAATTCTTAAAAATTTTATGGAATTTTATGTTATGTATAATTTTATTATTTAATTAAAATTTTTATTTATTTGATTGATAAATTCTATATTAGGTATATATTATTATATTTAGATTGATAAAATTTGTATAACAATATTTTAAGTTAGTCAAACTTTGTGGAATTGATAGTTAATATTCTAAATAATTTATTTTTTTAATTACCTTGATTTATAATATTTTTCTTCTATTCTACTGATTAGAAGTAACATAATAAAATTATCATAATAAATACTTGTGAAATTTTTTTAAGTGGTCCTATATAAGACGTCAAGTTAATTTAAAACATCAAATAATAATTTATATTTTTTAAGCAATCACATATAAAACGTCAAGTTAATTTAAAACATCAAAAAATAATTTATCATTTTATGTCTATTTTATATTTTTTTTATTAAATATTATTAATTTTTCAATACTTAAATGACTTATAAAAATATCAAAAAATAATTTATTATTTTATGTCTATTTTATTTTTTATTAAATATTATTAATTTTGTAATACTTAAATGGCGTATAATAATTAATTATGAGTTATATAGTAAAATTATGGTTGAAGTAGCTGACGCAGTCATGTTATAAATATCTATTTTAAAATTTTTATTAAATATTTTTAATTTTTTAATACGTAAATGACTTATAATAATTAATTTGGGATAGTATAATAAAATCACGATTGAAGCAGCTGAAGCAGACATGTCGACCATGAGCAGCCGACTTCAGCTGCTTCTTTGCCACTTATTATATAGGACTAGTTACGAGAAGTGCACGGGACCGACATCTATCCTAAATTAATATTATTAATAATCATATCAATTAATGTGACATCTTTTAAATTTTAAAATTTAAATAAATTTATTTTCAGAGCAATTTTTGCATATATTCTTTAAATACTTTAAGTTATCAATTATTGTGGTTTATTATTCAAATCTATAATTTTATTTCAAAAATATAATTCACGATCAAAATTGAACTCTACAAATGTAAAATTAGTAAAGAGTGCGAAAAACAAAATTCAATGGGTCTATATTATTGTTTTTCAGATAGTACGGACTCAGTGTATGTTATTTTTTTGTCTCAATTTATGCGATACAAATAGAATTTAGATAATCAATCATACATTCAATATGTTTTTATATATTTTATGTTATCTATAATATTTTCTATGTAGTTTGCAAATAATATACATTACTCTTCCTGTTCAAACTCTTGTGCGTGGATAGTCAATTATATATTTAAAATAATTTATGTTTTTAATTATTGTGATTTATAATATGTTTCTTCTGTTCTAATTTAAGTGACATTAATATAATTTCGAGAATCAACCAAATATTTTATATCATTTAATTTTTAAAGTTGTTAATTATTGTGTTTATAGTATTTTTACATATTTTTTTGAAATATATAATAGATTACTTTTTAGATATTTTAAGCAGTTAACTATTGTAATTTATAATACTTCTTAAGTAATTTTCAAATAATATATATAACTCTTCTTGTCCGAACTTTTGTGACATTAATAGTTAATTGTATTTCTTAAATAATTTAAATTTTAATTTATTGTGATTTATAATACTTCTACTTCAATTTCAATTTAAGTGGCATAATGCTTGGATGACCATAATAATGTTGTTGTTGGATACTTAGATGACCATAATAATTAATTATGAGTGATATAGTAAAATCACAATTGAAGCAGCGAAACATACATGTCTTAATGACTCACAACAACTAATTAGAAGTGATATATCAAAATAACAATAAAAAAATACTTGTGAATTTTTTTTAAGTGGACCTCATATAAGACGAAAAGTTAATTTAAAATATCAAGAGTTAACTTATCAATTTATATCTCTTTTATCTTTTGTTATTAAATATTATTAATTTTTTAATATTTAAATGACTTATAATAATTAATTAGGGGTGATATTTAATAAAGTTACGATTGAAGTAGCTGAAGTAACATGTAATAAATGTTTATCTCATTTTTTTTATTAAATATTATTAATTTTTTAAGAATAAATGACTTATAATTATTAATCAGAGATAATATAATAAAATTATGAAGCAAGCAGTTGATGAAGCAGACAAGAGAAGCAAACATATTGACGGAAACCTACCTGCTTCTCTTGCCTTTTATCTCTTATTAGATAGTAGTAATCTCGTCTTTTGCCTACTTATTAGATAGTAATATAATGTCATTATTGATATTTATTTATTTTAATCAACTGTTTAAATCTTTTCTCTTATATTTTCCTCAAAATATTAGCTAAAAATAATATACTTTATTAGTAATTATATAGTCTTAAGTATGCTACTTTCTATCATTTTTTCAATATATAACCTGCGATGAAAAATGCTATTTAATATGGTGAATGATTATTTTGATGAGAAACGGAATGTTGATTATTTTATATTTCACATTCCATACCAATTTCTCCCGCCCTAATTAATCACTATATTTCTATTATTCTTTTATTTGCATAGCTTCAAATTATAAAAATATCTAATAGGTATTAATTCCTCTCACTTAAACTGCTAATTAATCATTACGCCTCTTAAAAATTTTTGTTATGCACAAGCTATATGTAAATTAGAAGTTGATTTTTGTAACTATACTCCAATTTGCATGTTCTAACACGTTACTTTTCGTTGGTTTTCACGAGTAGGTTATTGAAAATCAAAGAACTAAATTTTATACCTATCAGATAATGAGGTAATTTCCAAAGCTGCAATATCATTTATACCTACGAAGTAAAACTTTTTATTTGGCGAATTTTCAAATTTGTCACTAGGACAAACCTTTTTCTATATATCTATGTATTTTATGTTCTTTCCTTGTCCTTATTATATTTTTTTTTAATCCAAAATTACTTTCCATGTTTCCCTTTTTGAAATTCAAATTATCTATGAATTTAAATAATACAAGAATTCTTTTCTCCATATTATATATAAAATAATTGTAACTTGTATTATAGGTGTCAAACGGACCGGGCCGGGCCAACCCAGAACTGACCCTTCTATTTTAATCGGGTTGAAGGCCGGTTAAGGGCCCATTTTGGAGCTAGACGGGCCGGGTCAAACAGTAAAAAAATTAAAACCCTCCCTCACCCGGCCCACTTAATCCAACCCGGTCAAACCCATCAAAATCCGGTCAAACCAGGTTAAAAAATCGGTCAAACCCTATCAAAAATATATATAAAAAAAAAAAAACTTTCTTTCAATATGCATTACATATACCCACCAATATACATTATAAATACGTTAAATAATATATATACACTATATATATAGTATATACTGCATTAGAATTTAAAAAATATATACACATATACACAATTAGTCAATTACTCATATATACGCACCATTCAATGTATATATACTACTACTTATAAAATATACTATAATATATATACATTACAATATATATAGATATACTTATATACTAATTCATAAAACATATATACATGTATACGTTAAATATACAAGATATATACACATTTATATGCAAAATACAATGTATATATACTACTACTTATAAAATATACTACAATATATATAAATTACAATATATATATAGATATAGTTATATGCTAATTTATAAAACATATACACATGTATACGTTAAATATACACTTCTATAGAAGATATATACATGTGTATACGCACTATTCAATGTATATATACTATTACTTATAAATATAATACAATATATATATACATTACAATATATATAGATATACTTATATACTAATTTATAAAACATATACACATGTATACGTTAAATATACACTTCTATAGAAGATATATACATGTGTATACGCACCATTCAATGTATATATACTACTACTTATAAACTATACTACAATATATATACATTACAATATATATAGATATACTTATATACTAATTTATAAAACATATACACATATATACGTTAAATATACTTCAATAGAAGATATATACACGTGTATACGCACCATTCAATGTATATATACTACTACTTATAAACTATACTACAATATATATACATTACAATATATATAGATATATACTAATTTATAAAACATATACACATGTATACATTAAATATACACTTCTATAAAAGATATATACACGTGAATACGCACCATTTAATGTATATATACTACTACTTATAAAATATACTACATTATATATACATTACAATATATATAGATATACTTATATACTAATTTATAAAATATATACACATGTATACGTTAAATATACACTTCTATAGAAGATATCCAATTTATAAAACATATACACATGTATACGTTAAATATACACGTCTATAGAAGATATATACATGTGTATACGCACCATTCAATGTATATGTACTACTACTTATAAAATATACTACATTATATATGCATTACAATATATATAGATATACTTATATACTAATTTATAAAACATATACACATGTATACGTTAAATATACACTTCTATAGAAGATATATGCACAAATATACAAAACATATGCTTCTTAATATAATAAATTAATAATATTTGGTAGTAAATTAATAATATATTAGAAGTAAGTTTTTAATTTAATGTAGAAAACTAGAAATTTAATTTAAAATTTTATATCGTTAAATGAAAAAATATAAAAAGCAAGGACTAAGGAGTGAATGAATTTGGGAAATTTTATTGATTGCAATATGATCCAAAATTTATAATTTACATGAATGAAAAATCTACAAATTATGCATCATTTTTTCCAACTCATTCATGTTAATATTAACGGGAACTTGCATAGGATAGTCGAAGTCAACGGGGGCAAAACCACGCGTTGGACTTGATTTTGCTGAGTTCTCCCGTGAAGTCATAATTTCTTCAAGTTTCAGCTCGTCGCTCGGCTCCGGTTCCATTCCTAGGTTTCATCTTTCTGCTCTAATCCAATCTCTGAGGCAAACTAGAACATTCATTGCATTGCTTCCCAATGAGTATCAGTTGTCTCCAAGCTGCTGTCGTCCCTGACTAAAGGAGCTCTCTGATGCAACGGTTGACATTGGAACATTCAAGATATCTCTAGCTAATCTTGAAAGCCCAGGATATTGTGTTCCATTACTCCTCCACCAATCCAACGTGTTGATCCATCGCCTGCAATCCTCTCGTGCCGTCCAAAGATAATATTTTAGCTCTTCCCGATAAGTTGATGTGTAAGTTCTCTCATCAACACTGTTCCAATAATTTAAATCATAAAACGAATCAGAAAAACCACTATGTGTCGGCCTTTTAGAAGATGATGGCTCCTCGGGAGGATGAGGAGCGACAGTTGCAGTGATATTTGTAGGTACGGCTACCGCTTCCGGGATAAAAAATTTTAACACCTTTAGTAGCGAGGTTTCTTGATTTATCCATAATATAAATTAAATTAAACTAAAAATATTCAAAATACACAAATATAATAAAATTAAATATTAAAAAATTAATACGATAAATAAAAATTAAACATAAGAGATGGAACGACAGTACCAAATTTTGGAAGTATCCGAAGGTTGCGACTTTAGAAACTTCCGCTCGTACTTTGTAAACGATAAATTAAAAAATTAAAGTGAACACTTTAAGAAATTAAATATATTGAATATTTGAGAATTGAGAATTGAGATTTTAGAGAGAATGAGATTTGAGAGAGTGAAAAATTGTGTGAAAAATGATTTGAAGTTGTAGGATATTTATAGAATTTTTTTTGAGATTAAAAAATATTTTTTAAAGTTAATTTTTTTTTTAAAACAAAATGGGAATCTAGCCGTTGGCCCAAAATTCCAATTTTTTTTTAAAAAGGTATCCGGGCCTGACCGGTTAACCGGCGGGCCTGGACCAAGCTTGGTCCGGTCCGGGTTAGCTGGGCCTATTTTAAAAAAATAATTGACCCAGGACCCGGAACCCTAAAGCCCGAGGGCTTATCAGGTCGGGTCAAATCGGGGCAGGTTAGTTACAAGGGCCGGGTCGGGCCGGCCCACTTGACACCCTTAACTTGTATAGTGACAATCAAACCTTGTTACAACGACCTTTCACTAAAATAATTTATTGGTGAGAGTTCTATTCCGCATCTTTTATATATTCTTCCCCTTTGCCTACCCCATTTTTTATTTTGTTTTTTTGCAAAAGAAATGTAACGATCCACATATCCTATAGTATGAACTCTAAATTTATGAAGCAACTCCAACGACCACCATAATGTAGGCTGGATTTAATGCAAAATCGGGACGCATGTCGTGCATATGACATGCATGGGAATCTCCAATATTATGCGTTTTGGTTAGAGTGTGGTCATAAATTTTTGGTCAAAGACATCTAGGCACTCAAACTTGTTGCCAAAATTCACTTAGACACCTCAACTATGACCTGTACCTATTAGGCCCCTAAATTCTCCGAATTTTCATTCAATTGGACATTTTTTTCTCAATCAGCAAAAGGCTGAAGTGTGTGTTGCACACATGCGATGACGCAAAAAAATTAACCAATTAAAAAAAACACGTGGCAAAACAAAATTAATAAAAAATTACTCTTCATGCGCCTCTCGAGATTACACAACACGTGCAGTGCCATGTAGGAAAAAGAATGCTTAATTAAATCAAAATTCGAGGGATTCAGTGTCCTGATAAGTATAGGCCATAATTGAGGTGTCTAAGTGAATTTTGGCAACAAGTTTGAGTGCCTATCAATGCCTTTGGCCTAAATTTTTAAAAATATTCTCTCTCTATCCATGTACGTACATACATACATATGTGTGTATATATATACATACATACATACATATATCTATGCATACATACATATATCTATACATATGTACATACATACATACATACACATACATACATACATATACATACATACATACATACATATATATATATACATACATACATATATATATATATATATATATATATATATATATATATATGGCTTAAGTCATCACCAGACCCTCAAATTTATCCCGAAAATTCACTTAGACCCCTCAACTAAGGCTTGTACCTATCAGGACCCTAACCCACCCAAATTTTGATCCAATCGGGCATTTTTTCCAATCAGCTAAAAGCTCAAGTGTGTGTAATACACACACGCTAATGTGGCAAGAAAGGCTAATTAGAAGCTGACATATGGCATTATGGGTCCAATAATTATTAAAAATTAATTATAATTTTTTTTAAAAAATAAAAATAAAATGGGCCCCTTCAACATCCCACCCCACCCGTCCCCTTCAACCCCCACCCTACTTGCTCTTTCATCTTTTCTCCATTTTCTTGCCATCTTCTTCTTTATTTTCTAATTTTTTTTATATTTGATTTGAGAAAGTGAAGATAATCAAAAAATGTTTTCTACTGCCTTCCCCCCTCCCCACCTTGCCCCTGCCCCCCTCTTATCATCTTCTTCTCCATTTTTATAAAAAAAATTAACATTTTTTTAGAAATCTTATTTCTTTACCAATTCAATTTATATTTATTGTTATTTTTCTTCTTTTTGTGTTGTGGGTTCCTTGGAATTTAATTTCTTTAATAATATCAGGTTAGCCGAAAAAAATGGACTTTCGCCAGAATCAAATTTACTCTGCAAAAACTAGAGAAATGTATTAATATGCTAAAGTTCATGACTTCCATTGCTTTTCTTTTTATTTAATTAAAAATTGTTCAATGTATTAACAAGATTGTTAAGAATTTAAAAATAAAAAAAAATAGAGATGACGAAGATGGCTGGGGGTTGGGGGTTGGGGGTAGGGGTAGGGGGCGAATGAGGGCTGCTTTTTTTTTTTTAATTAAAATTTGTTATTGTATTAAATAAATTTTAAAAAAACACCATTTGACACACTATTCACGCACACTCTCCTTGCCAAATCAGTATTTTGTCTCTGATAGGTACTAATTTTATCACTCTAGGGACCTGATAGGTACACGCCTTAGTTGAGGGGTGTAAGTGAATTTTCGGGACAAGTTTGACGGTCTG